>NW_010367909.1:22387-68023 GCF_000414095.1 Morus notabilis | reverse complement strand
CCGCCCCCCCCCCCACCCCCTTCCCCGCCGATTCCTTCGAAAATGACCCCCGTGAATTTGTTGTATCTGTATTTCCACTTGAATAGTGGCATACGATCACCCCCACCAAACCCACTCCCACGGCCACCCCCACCCCCACCCCCAATTTCCACCTCCATCTCCCCATTTTACTCTTTCTTCTATTACAAATGACTTCCCCAATCCAACGCACCACAAAAAGAAGAAGAGAAAGAAGGCCACGCGCCCACGACCAAATTAGGCCTCATGGGCCAAACACGCATTTTCTCTATGGGCTTCCTTCCGAATACGACGTCCCAACATATATTTGGGTGTTTTCAAGGGAAAGGCTTTATTTTTAAAATACCGATCAGTGTCTACTGATATACCCACCAATATTCAGCCGAAAAACGGTATCCAATCAAGATACCTGACAGTATCTAACGAACAACCCCAAGTATTGGCCGCAGTAGCTGTCGGAATACTTGTATTTGGTCGATATACCGGGCAGTATACGCCGCAATACATGTAACCGTCCGGTAACCATCGAGTTACTAGCCCGCAATGCCCACATGAGCTGGAAACCACCACTAGCAGTGGTGGCCAACCGGAAAACCAAATAACACAGAAGAAAAAACCTGTGAGAAACACTCACAAATCCAAAGAATTAACGGGTGCGTTTAGAATTCGTTTTAAAATAATTTTATTTTTTATATGAAAATAAAAATAAAAACGTTTTCAATCTCAGACAGAAATTATTTTTAAAAATGCGTTTAATAGTTTTATCAAAAGATTATTTTCAGTATAAAAAAACTCATTAATGTCTCTCTCTGCTCGAGCAAAGAAAAAACGAAAACAAAAAATAAAAAACGACTAAGGGCGCATTTGGAACTCGTTCCAAAATGATTTTTTTTTTGTATGAAAATGAAAATGAAAACATTTTCACTCTTAGATAAAAATCATTTTTAAAAATACGTTTGGTAGTTTTATTTAGAGATTGTTTTCAGCATAAGAAAAAACTCATTGATATATATATATATATATATATATCTCTGTGCTCGAGAGAGGAGAAAACGAAAATAAAAAATAAAAAACGACTAAAAATTATTTTTCATTTTTCTCTCATTTTACACTAAACTAAAAAATCGTTTTCATTTCTCTTTTTTGTCTTTATTACGTCAAATGCCATTTTAAAAACGTTTTCATTTTTTCTTTCTCGAAAAATATGAAAAATAAAAACGGGATCAATTCTAAACACGGCCTAAAAGTCATTTTTTATTTCTCTCATTTTACACTAAACTAAAAAATTATTTTCATTTCCATTTTTTTTTAATTGTGTCAAACGCCGTTTTAGAATCGTTTTTATTTTTTTTTCTCAAAAGTCATTTTTTACTCTTCTGGCTAATGTAATTATTTGACTAAAAAAATATTAATCAAGAATAAAGATTAAAAATTTAGACTTATACATTCTAAGAGATATTTGTCTTATTTCTCTAAATTTAAATCCAATATTCAGATTGGATGAGTGAAAATATCATCCAAATCTAATCAAATAGATTTTGAATCTCTAATTTTTTGTAATTAATTTGATTAAGACTAGCTAGATATATTAGATGATTGGACCTTTTGTCCACCCTTAAAATAAAGCACAAGTCTTGTCCACTATTTTAGTTTTTATTACAACACTGCCACTTATAATTCTTTATTTTTCTTTTAGGAGATTCTCTAATATAATAAAAAAAATGAACTGCGGGTAGTTTTTTATTTTTAACATTCATATTTGTATAAAAACTACTTATTTTATATATATATATTTTTTAATTTAATATGATTTTAACTTAATCTAACATTTAGAATTGACACTACTGATAGAATTATCCTAGAAGATATACTCTTTTTCCTTTCATGCGAAGTTATATGTGATCTAAAAACAAATGAGTAATTAGATACTCGGGCCTTAGCTAGAGCCTAATGAAAGTACAAGAGCTAGAGAACTCACCTACATCTGAAGGAAAATAATTAATCCAAAAACTTCAATATTTTAAAATTAGTTGGCAAATTTGATAGTTGTTTTGCATGCTTGTTTCATGGGTTTGTGCAGTTTGAACCCATGAGTCTAGTTTAAATTAATATTTAGACGTGCATTGTTTTAACTGAGGTGATTTTGAAACATGATATGATGTTTAAATCCATTAAGAAATAAGTTTAAAAAACTTATAGGATGTTAGTTTCACATATTTAAAACTTTTTTTTTTTATAGAGAAAACATTATAATAAAAAGTTTTGAACGTTAAAATAAACATCTTATTAACCTCTCCCTTCCAATTCATATCATTTGAACCTATTTATTATGATAAAACTATAACTCTATTTTTTTTTTATTTCCTCACAATTCTCATACCATCCAAACACGTTTTTAGATGTAATGTTTTATTTATTAATTAAACTTTACTCTTCTAAACGTCACTTTTAATAAGAGTTTCAATCACATAAGTTTAGAACTTTTAGTTAAAATTAAAAATGTTAAAACCACACAATTTGAAATAGCGAATCAAATAAGCTGGTATAATTTTTTTTTACCCCTTTTATTTGTCACGTGCTTTTGTTGAAGCACACGGTGGTTGCAGCTTTTTCTTCATTTATGATGGCGAATTTTCTTTCTTCGTAATATTGTCGTATAATTGGTGTCGCCTGAAAGAAACAGTAGGGTCTATTGCAAATTGTATTTGTATAAAATGCACGTCGAAATTGACTCCACCACTGTCTGCGAGTATTACACTACTTCCAAATCGGTGTTAAGCTAATTAAGGAGATTGCATGCAGTAATTTTGATTTGGATAAACCAATTTACTCAGATCGCCCGCCCTGAGTTTTTGACTTGTTTCTTATTTATTATATTATGAGACTTTTTCGACATGCTAACATGTCAATAAATTAGATTTTTTGTCTGTTAAATTTATATAAAATTACATAAAAATTAAAAAATACATAAGTTTAACAGTTAAAAAAATATGACATATTAATACGCGCGTATCAAAAAATCTTTCTCATATTATAATATATTTTAATTCTGATGTTATATTCCTCATTATGTATTAATATTATGAACCTATACTGTACACACATGATTACTAACTATTTAGACATTGAATATATTTATATTATACGAAAAACGTGTCGTATAATGTAGTCTTTGCTTTGGGCAGTACTGCCAGCCTACCTCGGTTTTGTTTTTTGTACTCCAAAATCCAAACACGTGGGATTACCAAGTCATGAGTCAAACATCAAGGGCGATTAATGAATTGATTTGCACGAGTGTTGAATATTGTAGATCTGGATATATATATATATATATATATATATATAGTTGGAATAAATAATATAATTTCTTGGCTTTAGTTTTATTTTTATTTTCACCGATATTAAATGGTACTAGAAGAAAAAGACGTACGTACAAGGTCATTTTATATTATTATTATTGTGCTTGATTAGTTAGATTAAGATACTTTTTAGATTCATTTGACAATTCTCAAAAGGCCAATTTATTTGGTCGTTGGTGATGCGACTGTTAAGTCCTCATGTCAAGCTAAGGGTTCTAGAGGGACGCCTATTTTGACATAATAATAATAGTAGGAATAGTAATAGTATGAATAATAATAGTGGGAATAATAATAATAATAGTAGGAATAATAATAAAACAATTACAATAATAACAATAATAAAATTAATGTCTGCCAATTCCATATGCACGCATATTGCACGTCGTCGTGCTTCTTAAACTTTCCTGTATTCTTTCACCAGTTATTTTCTCTAATATATTTTATACTCACAATGATGATATGAGAGTTTAACATCGCTCGTGAGAGAGGATTTTTGTTTTTTTTTTTTTCCCTAAAAGAACCGGCCATCTTGTTTCATAAAATGTATAGTTGTAGTCGAATATATAGAATACACTACAAGAAAAATGGGTTTTTACGACGATAAAAAGTCATCGCAAAAATCCCAGTGTCGTCGCAAATAATTATTTTGGTGACGACATGTCGTTCCAGATATATCGTCGCAAAAACTTTTTTTACGACGCCACAGTGTCGTCGCAAATATATTTGCGACGACGTATTTTTTTTGCGACGACAAGCGTCGCTAATACGCCGTTGTGAAATTCTCGAGATATAATATTTTTTGCGACGACAAATTTCAAAATGTCGTCGCAAATGATCTTACTTTTTTGCGACAACAAGTATAAAAAAGTCGTCGCAAAAAACTGAAATAAATTTTTTTTCAATTTTTTAAAAAATAGCAATTAATTAATTTTTAATAATTTTAATTAAACATTATTATGTTACATACTGAATATAATTTATTAAGATACATTAAAAGTGAAATATAAATTAATATTAAAAACAGTAAATCTAAATAAATTTATAAAATATATTATGAATACTACGTGAAGTGCATATATAATGTTCAAAAAAAATATAAAAGTTTAAATAAAGTGAAAAATAAAATAGAACATATAACGGAACTATTCGTCTAAGTTTGCAGCATCGCCAACAGCTGAATCATCATCAGGACTGTCATCATCTGAAGGAGGCAGAGGAGCGTCTAGGTCAACTGGGTCTGGACGAACAATCGTAGGTAATTGGATGTTGGGCTGCAATTTAGACACCAACTCTAACATCTTCACCTGATTGTCATAAATCTTCATTTGTTCCCAGTACGATTTCTTTAAATAACGATCCATACGTGGGTCAAGTTGAGCTGATGATGTTGCGTCCAAGAATGAACCAGCAGATGAAGGAAAAGGCCCGGAGTAATGCTTTTGGGAGAGCGTCGGACCCACTCCTATCTTATGTCCTCTATACATGCCAAGAACTTGCTCCAAAACCCCATGCTCGTCAAGGGGGGGTCTAGTCGAGCTTGAAGTAGTATGTGGTCTCTGCATTTGTCTTTCCTCCTCCAGGGTGTTCTATATAATAAGACATTATAATTATTTTTACGTGTTATAAAACCACTATTTCAGTATAAAAAAATTTAATATGAAAAGTAAAAATACTTACGAAAGTCTGTTCCGCATGGATATTAACCCAAGAGTCCCCGCGACGATGCATGTCCGCCCAATTTTCTATAGTAGACATCGGCTCTTGGGTCTCCGTACTGGCCTGTCAAATAAATTACATTTATTAAAATTCTTAAATTCTAACTAAATTTCGGCAGCATAACGACTTATTTTTCATATGATCCAAAAATCAAAACCTGTAAAAAAATAACTTTAAAAGATTTCGGCACACCATAACTGCAAGATGTGCCACCCAGAACAAGAATCACAAACATATAAATACGATAATGAAGTCAAAAAATAAGTACTAACCTTCTTATTGCGATGCTGAGAGTACGATAACCGACCATGTAAGCTTGGATACTTTTGGTTGTTGCGATTAGTTTTATTTGTCTCTGATATTTTCTGTTTATGATTAACTATAATAAGTAATAGTTACTTGAAATTATGTATAAAAAATCATCAAGTTCTAACAAATCTATAATTACTTGAAATTTATCGCCGGAGAACCTATTGCAACAACGATCCCAATGAATTTGATTTCTCATGTTACTCGGGAGACTTTCTCTAAAAGATTTCGGCATACCATAACTTCAAGATGTGCCACCCAGAACAAGAATCATAAACATATACTAAATTTCAACAATATAACAAAATCATAATTCAAATATTGTCATCATAATCCCGAATTCATACAACTACTACAATTTTAAACTAAATAAATATAAAAAACTTACAAAGTTCAAACCCACTAAACGGGGGCTGAAAATAGAAGGATTACGTCAGAGGAACCGTGCAAGCAAGGACGAAGGCAAAAAATCAAACGCCTACATCAAATTAAAACATCAAACATAATTTTCAAACACCAAAATTAATATTTTATTGTTTTAAACACAATGAGAGTTTAAAAAAATATTATGGGCTTGATCCGCTTGTAAAAAAAAGGGCTACAGTAAAAAAAACGCAAAAAAGAATGAATACTTTACTTTTTTATAGTTTTAAATTTGATACACAAACAAATTAATTGTTCATTCATAAAAAGTTTTGCATTAAGATTAATATTAAATGTTCTCATATGTCTCTCACATTGATATTCAATGAGAGTTTATATATGAAGATAATTATCTAAAGTCCGGTCTAATTTGACGAAGCTTAATAATTTATGAAAGGCTACGACTACAAATTCTATAGGAAAAAAAATGCTATGCTCTTCATGCTCGAATCTAATTCTAAGTATAATCTAGTTCTAAGTATAATGCTTAGGAAATTATTCTAAGTTCTAAGTATAATCTAGTTCTAATAACAAGTTCTTACCAGA
The DNA here is from genome assembly GCF_000414095.1 of Morus notabilis. Classification (NCBI taxonomy): domain Eukaryota; kingdom Viridiplantae; phylum Streptophyta; class Magnoliopsida; order Rosales; family Moraceae; genus Morus; species Morus notabilis. The sequence goes on along the minus strand of NW_010367909.1, from coordinate 61,652 downwards.
ATTATTTTAAGAAAAAAAAACTCACCTATATGCAATGCGGCGGCAGTGCGGCGGCGGGGGCAGGGTGGCGGGACCAGGGCGGCAGGAGCAGGGCGGAAGTGCGGCGGCGGCGGCAGGAAACAGAAAGAAGAGAGAGAGAGAGAGAAGGACCGGAAAGAGACAAGGGGAGAGAGGGAAGGGGAAGGCCGGTAGCGGGGGGCGGCGGCGGCGGAAGGAGAGGGGAAGAAGAGAGATCCATTCGGAAGAGAGAGTGAGAAAGCAGGGAAGAGAGAGAGAAAGAAGGGAAGAGAGAAAAGGAGAGGCCGGCGGCGGCGGCCACGGGAAGAGGAGGCTACGACGGAGATATTGCAGGAGAGAGAGAGAGATTTGCAGGAGAGAGAGAGAGCATCGGGAGAAAATGAAGAAGAAGAAGAAGGGGATATTAGGTCAGAGTTATTTGCGATGACATATTCATCGCAAATAAATTTAAAATATCGTCGCTAATAATAAAATATATTGTCGTCACAAATTAATAAAATGTCGTCGTAAATACTAAAATATTTACGACGATATTTTCTCGCTGCAAATATTTTAAAGTCGTCGCAACTAATGCTTTTTTCTCGCGCCTACTTTATCGTCAAATAAGATTATTTGCGACGACAGAAAAATAATGTCGTCGCAAATAAGGTAAAACTATTTGCGACGATAAATATCGTCGCAAATAGTGATGACTTGTCATCGCAAAAAAACGGATTACCTTCGCGTCAATAATTCGTGCCATTGAAAATTACGTGCTAATATTATTTACGACGACATTGAAGTTATTAACGACAACATGGTTATTTTATTTAACGGTAGGTATTTACGACGATATGTCGTCGCAAATAGAGTATTATTTGCGATGATAAATATCGTCGCAAAAAATGTCGTTGCAAATGGGCTTAATTGTTGTAGTGATAGTACTCTCACTCTATATAGTCTTCTTTCTTTTTAACTTCGAGTGTATATGCAACTATACGATGGCTCCATAGATGGCCAAAGCAGTATTACGAAGGGAAAACTAATAAGCAGTTGATGTCGTAATTAAGTTATTAAGGCAGAAAGTTAATCTATATGATTAATATTAATTAAATCGTGGAAATTCAAGTATTAGCTCGTCGCTCCTTTGCAGCCTGCAGGAGAGTTGATCGCCCTCTATAAATATATATATATATATATATATATATATATTTAACGTTATTGTTTTCACTAAAAGTTGGTCAATTCAATTGGTATATTCGAAGATTTAAATGATCTCTAGATAGTGTAGTCAAGGAACTAGCTAGTATATACATGCATATATGTAACACTTTAAAAAATTAATTGAGATTAATTAAGGTAATTGAGATTATTAGTGTGCCTAATCTGGATTATTAATTGAGTTTAATTAATAAATGTTTCTGACACGTGTGAGTTTAAATAGTTTCAAGGTATTTAAGGGTCCGTTCACTTCGCTGATTCGAGTTTAGAATTCGAGTTTTTCTACAGTAAAAAGCTCTCACAAACAATCACATCTAACTTTTTTGCTACAGTAAAAAGCTCGCACATAAAGTCACATCTCAACTCGAATTCTAAACTCGAATCAGTGAAGTGAACGGGTTCTCAGTAATTTATTTTAACCCAGAAGTGTGTATGAGCGTATTTCTGGACTGTTGTTTTAAAATGTTGACACTTGTCCATTTTCTTTCATTTTTCTTTTTCTTTTCTTTTCTTTCTTTTTCTTTTCCTTCCTTCCTTCCCGTGCACTTTCTCTCTCTCTTTCACTCTCACTCTTTTTCTTCACTCCCGTGCATCTCTCTCTCTCTCTCTCTCATTTTTGTCCCAAATCAAACGGATCTTGAACCAAGGAAAGATTTAAAGAAGTTTTCAACGTCAAGAGAAGGATTCGAGGTAAGATTACTGAAAGAACCTCTCTTGAATCTCAAGTTTTTGAATTTCAAAACTTATTTTTGGTTCAAACTGGATTTTGATGGTTTTTGAGTAAAACTAGAGTAGAAATTGGAGATCTTGGGTCTTTGGACTTGTTTTAGGACCTAGAACCCAGATCTAGTGGTTTTCTTTTGAAATATCTCAATTTGGGACTAGATTTGCAGGTTTTGGACTGATTTTCGTGAGCTTCTCTCGCGCAGCTGATTCCACCGGTCGACCTGTGCGGTCGACCGGATCACATGGAAACCGGTTGACCTATCCGGTCGACCGGATTGTAGGCTGACTGGTCGACCGGTGTGCACACTGTCGGTTGACCGGTAGTGTTGCTCTGCTCTGTCACCGGTCGACCGGTTGACACGGGATTTGACCCTGTTTGGCCTGAAAATGTTGTTTTATCACTGTTTTTGGGGAGAACCCAAATTAGCTTCATTTGGGGACTTGAGATAGATGGATTAGCATTGTTAATCCTTGATTTGAGATTAAAAACCCTTGGAATGATAATTTGAAACATGAAAATGGATTAGGGCACACTAATAGGAAATCTTGGTTGGAAATTGAGATTTGAATTGCTTTAGGAATGAGAATTGATCCTAAAGTGTTGTCTTGCATCAGTGATCGCTAAGGATTCAGACTGAAGGGGCTTGAAGAAGCGGAAGCCGGAAAAGGCAACGCTAGTCCCAGGTTTGATCGGGCGAGGTAGGATTTCTATCCCTTTTCCTTGTGAGCCTGTCTTCAAAAAGGATTTCGGCCTTGAAAATGTTTTAAAGAAAGAGATTGGTTTGAGAAAGAAAAAGGTTTTGAAAACCATGGCTTGTTTAGTTTATGGAAATCCATGGCTTGTCCTGTCCATGGAATCCATAGCTTGTTTAGTCATGGAACCTCATGGCTTGTCCAGTCATGGGGCCCACGGCTTGAGGAGTTCGTGGGGTCATAAAAACGATTTCAGAAAAATTAATGAATGATTTCTTAAGCAAAGAGATCTTGTGAACTGGTAATGGAGTCTATTGCCGTAAGCCTAGATAGGATGCGGAGAGTGCATCATCGGGGGCAGAACCTGAAACTCGGTCCGGGTAGGTGAGGCACTTGGTTAGGTAAGTAATTTGTACTAATTACTTGCTGAAGCCTGTAATATGGAGATTTTACATTTATTTCCTTTGAGAAAAAAGGATGTGAGGTTTCGGCTGTCTGTTGGAACTGAATGTCTATTTATTTACGTACCCATTTTATTTATTTACTTGCACTTTATCCATTTATTTACTTTACGTCTTTGTAAATAACATCCTACTGGGCCTTTCGCTCACGTTTTATGTTTCAAATGTATTAAACCCCTCCCAGGAGACTCTAGGAGCGGTGCGGAGTAGCGGAAGATTGCTACTGTTGGATCAAGAGAGGATTGAGTTCATTCTCTTGAATAAATGTAAGGGATTTGAGAATTCTGTAAACTTATGTAATATTTGGATTTACTAGACTGTGGTTGATGTCTGTTGTAATGATTATTTACATGAGCATGTATGTACGATACTGTATGTCCTGTGGGGTGGAGCCCTGTGTGTCAGAGGCTCCGGAATTCTGTAATTTATTTATATTTTAATGCAATTAAGTGTGGGGCCTGATTGAGAATCTGCTTTATTAATCCCAAATCGAGTTCTACGTTACCCATCCCGTTTGGGGGCGTGACAGAAACAGTGTCATCGATTTTGGAATGAAGTCCAAATTAAAATATGAGATATTTACCTCTTTAATGTTTTGAGTTTATTTAAAAACTATACTTTGATCTTATTAAATATATATCTTTAAATTAGATTTAATACCAAAATTTATACATTTTCACAGCCAATCCTCGATTTTAACATTAAGAATACCTAAAATACCCTTAAATAAAAACATAAAAAAGAGAAAAAAACGGAAAAAACTTTAAACTCACAATTTTAACCTCTAAAATATGTAAAATACCATTGAAATGGGTTTTTTTGTGTTATTAATTTTTAATTATCATAATATTAGAAAATTTTAGTGTTTTTCTCTTTTTCTTAAGGATAGTTTAGTCATTTTAAATGTCAAAATCAATTATTTACTGAGATAAGGCATGAATTTGTATATTAAATCTAATTTAAATGTATATATTTAATGAGATAAAAAATTGAATGTATAAATTTTAAATAAACTTAAAACATAAGATATAAAAATATAAATATCCCTTAAAATATTGCTGCGAGCTCCCAATTACAAATCGCCAAAATCGAAACAATGAAGATCAATACTAGCATTGACCGTTTAGTTTTTCAATATTGAAAATTTTGGCAACTAATAAACAAAGAGACACAAATCCTTTTTTTCATTCTTCATGTGCTGGTGAGCGTGTACGTTTATGGGTATTAATGCGTTTTCTCTCTCTCTCTCTCTCTCTCTCTCTCTCTCTCTCTCTCTCTCTAATTATAAATTTCTCTATCAATATTGACCATTTAAGCATTAATTATATTGAATAATTACAAATTTCTTCGTCAAATATTTCAGAGGAGAGTTTGTAAGTCGTACTTTTGATTTTCTTTAAAAAAAAAAGTTGACCAATAGCAAAGATTACAGAGGTTGTTATGTTTTTAAGTTTGGACGAGAGAGAAACAGTTCATAAATGGATGACTTTGAATAATATTGCAATTTAGGCCATGTAATTAAACGAAGCATTTATATATGATATAAATATATATGTGTATATAAATATGGTTCTAGAAATACAGTAAGAAAGGGCAACCTCATGACTCAAGCTATACGTTATAATATAATAAATGATAAAATAGAAATATGAAAAGGCAGAATCTAAAAGTAAAAGATATTGAAAATATAACAATTGATTATATAAAAGGAAAAAAAAAAAGAGGTTTGGAGTCTATGTATAGAGACAAGGTTGCAGTCAAACATTCGGAAATAGGAAAAACAAAAGCATTTAATTATAAATTGGGGAATATATATATATATATATATGCAAAGTACAGAGTGGGCATGCATGAAGCAAGCAAGAAAAGCTTTTATATAAATTTACCCGGTGATCCTCATCTTCCAGCAGCTCTCGATCGCTAGCTCTCTCCTCCCAAATTCCTAATTATTCCCATTCTATATATATATATATATATATATTACATACAAAATTTCCCTCTTTCTGATCTTCGTGTAAATAATTAGCATGTGTCTATATGTATATGTGCTATATATGATCATTCAATATAGAGGCAGCACATATAATTAATCCAGCTAATTTACGAAACCTCAAACAGCTAGCTAAATGGGCATGAAACTGATGAAGGTTTTCATGATGCACATGAACATGCGGTGGTGCATGCACATCCAAGATCATCATCTGGATCCTGATGATCATCATGATGAGACGATGATGAATAGCAAAAGCAAAAGCAGAAGCAGAATTAGAAGCAAATCATCATCAAAGAAAATAATAAAGGTGGTGAAGTGGGAAGGAGGGATGAAAACTTACTCGCGGCGTGTAAAAGCGGGGGAGGTGATAATGGAGTCCCCAAAGCACATGGTTTGCCGATCGGACACGCTCTACATTGGACAGAAGATCCCGCCGCTCCCCGAAAACCAAGTCTTGCGGCCTGGCAACACCTACTTCCTCCTCCCTTCCCACTTGTTCCAGTCCGCCCTCTCCTTCGTCACCGTCGCCTCAATACTATCCGCCGCCGCCGCTACTTCCCGTGCTGGCGCAGCCTCCAGCATATCAGATATCAACAGTGTGATTAGTACTAATAACAATATCGATATGATCTTAAAGAAGGAGAAAGAGAGGGAGAAGCAGAAGAAGAAGAAGAAGAAGAGCTTGGAGTCGTGCCAACCCTTTATCATCCAAAAGTCAGCATCCGGGTGTTCCAGAATACGCGTCTCCGATGAGTTCCTAATATCTCAAATTGTTGATGACGGTGACGAAGATGAAGACGAAGACGAGGATGGCCAGTCGTTGGATTGTTGTAATCATAAGAGGAGGTTGTGCACGACGCCTCAATTGCAAAAAGAGTATGTTCAACTGGTGCAATCGCGGACGCAGTGGAAGCCCAACCTCCCCGCCATAACCGAGTCGGCCGCCGCTGCTAGTACTAATTTTAAAACAGCCAGGAGGAGGCCGCCGATCCCCAGGAGAAAGCGTAAAAATATAATTTCTTCTAATTCCTTAATTTTGCCTCATGTTCATAAGGTAGCTCATGTACCGGTTAAATCTTCAAACAACACAAGCAAGGGACAACGGAAGATTAAGCTTTTCAAATCAAGAAAATCTTCATCATCGCACTAGCCCAGTCCATGCTTGCTTAATCAGCAATTTAACTTTGTTTTGCTTCTTGATTTTCTTATTATATGTAGTTAATTTAAATTCTCGTACTTCCATTATCAAGATAAGTACTTTTATGTAACCTATACATATATATGATTAACATGCCCGGCCGGTGGAACGCTCAACAAATCAATATTATTTATACGCGCGTGTAATTAGAATTGAAGCTTAAGTATATTCGCCATATGCTGATCTCCATATATATATATATATATTATTACAGGTCTCGATTTTAAAAATTTTGTCCACTTAATTCATGTTCTCTTGGCATAGCTAGCGTTGATAGTATATAAGAAAAATCGAAGGTCGGAATTCATGAGGGTTGGCCGATGGAGAGAAGAGGAATTGTGTATTTGTATGAGATTGAGAAGTGGACAAAGTAAGGGTCAAATAAGATGGCCTTTAATATTATATTACTGTCGTTGTTATTGGACCACGCCTGCTTGCAACTTGCACTGAAAAGCCTCGAATGAAGCTGAAGTTCTTGTACTTGTACTGGTCAATCACTCAACGCAATTGCCAATTTTGTTTCGTTTGCTCTAGTTTTTCCAACTAACTATTATTTGTCATACAATATTATGAAACAAATAAAATAATATGAATATGTCCCAAAATCTAATCTAAAGTGCGTATCAGCTAGCCAACCGGTCCGCATTCGAATTTTGACCAGGTCCCCCCCTCGCCAATTCTGTTGTTGCTGACTCGCTTTGAAACCATATCCTAAAGTTAAAACAATATTATTTAGTATTATTACTTGTCACATATATATCACACTACATATATCTAGATCATAGTCAATGACAGATGGATCTCCAATTCCAGATACATGTTTCTCAATGGGATTAAAGTGGGGCCTGGCGTTTTCTGAATGAGTATAATTCCATGAGGAATTGAGGATAAGGTTGCACTATATTCAATCAATGCGGTCGTGGAGTTGTGGGGCTTTTAAAGTATTAAGAGAGAGAGAGAGAGAGGTCTGCAGAAGACTTAGAAGTTTGGGATACGAGTGACTGATGGTCGTATGTATGTATGTGTGTGTGATCATGGATTTGCTCGAGAGAGAGAGAGAGAGAGAGAGAGGCTTTTGCCTTAATTGGTCATTTTGGAGGTTACTTACCATCTTTAGGTTCTGGAGTGCATGCTAATATTTAATTTACACCACACAGCATTCCCTTCTAAGCTTCAAATTCTTGGAACTAACTTTCGCGTTGGGAGGAAATTAAGTTAACCAATCCAAAAATAGAGTTAAATGGAGCGTAGACAAAGTTCCACATATAATTTTTTTTTTATGTTGAGTCTGACGTACTGTCCTCTGAATGGTCTATCATATGGCCTTTTTTTTTTTCTTTTTTTTAAGGAAGCTTGAGTTTACTTCCATTCCAGAATCCAGACAGTTCTTCGAAAGACTGGGCTGAGAAATAAGGGAGAACTATTATATATTATCCTTTAGTCTTGGAGTAATCTTCATGGGAAGATCTCAGAGCTGATTGTCTTGGGTTATTTCAATTTGGATCAACAAAAGATTGTCATGGGCCTGTCGGCTTAGGCCTACAGGTACGCATATAGATTTCAGGTCTTCCACGGTAAACGGATCGATTTCCATGGTAATTTGGTTTTTGAAAGAGAAAATTGTTGAACTTATCTTTAGAGATCATGAGTCTTGTGACTAATATAATCATTTGACTAAAAAAAATATTAATTAAGAGTAAAAAGTAAAAATTCATATACTTTAAAACGTATTTGTCGCTTTTTCTTTTTTCTATTTGAAACCCCCAAAGCAAGATTAAGAACTGAATCCAGACCATGAATAAATGAGACTGTTTAGTTATTGAGAAAATTACTGAAATTACCTGTAAGAATGCATAAGTTTAGATTTTTTATAATTTACTCTTGATTAATACATTTTTGACTAATATAATTATTTGATTAAAGGGTATTAATAAAAAGTAAATGATAAAAATTCAAGAGCTATAAAGAGTATTTGTCTTTTTTTTCTTTAATTACTGCGTATGACCCACCAAATCAAGAATCGTGAATGTTTTTTGAGCGTGGATTGGGTCTACAGAATAGGGCTTGGGCTTTAGAAAAAGGTTTTGTACTAGAACAAGTATCAACAAAATTAAAGTGTCAAAATAAGACAACCCCCATTCTAATTTCTAAGGCTCAAAAAAATGAATAATATGAAACGGGATTCGATGAATACACAAATAAAATTAGAGTAATTTGCATTGATAGTCCGTTAATTATTTAGGTATCGTTCATTTCACTAATTTGAGTTTTTAATTTTAGGTTTCTACAGTAAAAAACTCTAAAAAAATGTCACATCTCAACTTGAATTAAAAACTCGAATCTGTAAAGTGAACGAAGCCTTAATAGATGACACTTTAGTCCTTTTTTTTAACTTTGACAAAACGGATTTTAAACTCTTAAAAATTAGCAATTAAGTTATTTCTGTCAAAATCCGTTAAAATTTATTATTACCAATATACCCTCATATATTGAAACACATGCCTGACAAGCGATGCATTAAATTGAAAACTTAACTTATTTTGATGGAAAAAGCTTAATTGTCAGTTTGAGGATTATTTTTATGAAAATTAAAAAAATAGATCAAAGTATCACCTACTAAAGAATTAAAAAACCGCCGGTGAAAATTACTCATAAAATTATTGTTTTATCCAGGGGTGTAAGACCGTACTTCTGGAAAATATTGGGGCGGTACTAAGATTAAGAACAATTGCGGCACGTGCGGAACTAATGGGCCAAGTAAAAAAAAAAAAAAGAAAAAAGAAGAGAAAAAGAAATGTAGCGTGTGAAGTGGGGAAGAGAATTGAATAGGTTAAAAGAGTGGTATTATTTATATTATTATTAGAAGAGAAGAGGAGGAGAAGACTCGAGAGTGAGAGAGAGTCGCCGCTGTATCAGGTATCGGTGGGAGATCCAAACAAAGGTCTCCAGTCATCTTTTACACTCTTTTCTTTCTCAGATCCCATCCTTTCTTCGGTTCTCTCTCTTCTTTCGATTCCATCTGTTTTTGGATTATGTTTTGTTTTCTTTAATAATCTCTTATCTATCTAATTGAGATTTTCGAATTAGGGTTTTGGCAATGGCTACCAACCAACCGAGGAATATGATGATTCCTCAGCTCTTGTTTCTTCTCATTTCTTGTTTTGCCTTTCAGATCCGTTCTTCTTCCGACGCGGTAATCGCTCTTCCTACTCTTATGTATAATTACTGCCAATCTCACTCATTTCAATTGGATCGATTGATCGCGTTTTTCAATTTTCATTCCTGATAGAATCATTTTCCAACTTTTTTTCCATCCGCAGATTCTGTACGAGTCCTTTGAGGATTCTTTTGAGGGGCGTTGGATCGTCTCTCAGAAGGACGACTACAACGGTCCGTGCTCTCTCTCTCTCTCTCTCTCTCTCTCTCTTCCTTCTCTTCTATTCACTCTATTATTATTGTTATTCTATTATCTTACGTTATATTAGATCTATCTCATTTTATTTCCATTCAATCAGTTTTATATATATCCACATTTCCTAGATTTGGAATGGATTCTCTGTTTCATTCGTAATTAATTAGTTAATTAAGTCATTCATTAATGCCAATAGAGATCTTTTCATTTCTCTTATATCTACTCCAAACTAGTGTTGTTTCTCTGCTTTGTTCAACATATTGTCTTCGATTCTTTGTTTCTCTGCTTGTTTAGTATTTTGCATAAAATATACTTTAATTTTCTCGGAAAGTTCCTCATTGACTTTGTGCTGCGTTTGTTGATCTGAATCTTATGAGATTCAGATTGAATGTCTAATCCACATATTAATTCTCACAAGACTAATACTTTACAATTACATTTCCAAACCAAAGATAAATTTTTGTTACTGGATTTGATGCTATATCTTTGAAAAACACTTTGCTATTCAATTGTTCTTTTATAGGTATACGTATTTTTCTCTTTTTCTTTTTGGGTTCTTGGATGAGCGTTTAAGTAGTCATTTAAACAGTCTGCTTTTCTTATTCTTCTCTCAGGTGATGATACTTTCTTTCACGGAATCGTCTGCATTTTAGATTTGACTAATGTTTTGCTTTGCTTTATAAATCATTGATAATCTGGCAGTTTTGTTTTGTTTTGTTTTTTTCTGAAACTTGAAAACGACCTATAAAAACTAAACATATTTTCTTTCTAATTTAGGTGTATGGAAACACTCAAAGAGTGAAGGACATGATGATTATGGTCTTCTGGTCAGTGAGAAGGCCAGGAAGTATGCGATTGTTAAGGAACTTGATGAGCCTTTGAGTCTTACGGACAAAACAATTGTCCTACAATATGAGGTTCGGCTCCAAAATGGGCTTGAATGTGGCGGTGCATACTTGAAGTACCTCCGACCCCAAGAGGCTGGGTGGAAAGCAAAGGAATTTGACAATGAGTCTCCTTACTCTATAATGTTTGGACCTGACAAATGTGGCTCCACTAATAAGGTCCACTTCATCCTTAAGCACAAGAACCCCAAGAATGGGGAGTATGTAGAGCACCATCTAAAGTTCCCTCCATCAGTTCCCTCTGACAAGCTTACCCATGTATACACTGCGATATTGAGTCCTAATAATGAACTTAGGATTCTAATTGACGGTGAGGAGAAGAAGAAAGCAAATTTTCTTTCATCCGAGGATTTTGAGCCACCACTAATCCCTGCAAAGACAATTTCTGACCCAAATGATAAGAAGCCAGAGGATTGGGATGAGCGAGCCAAAATTCCGGACCCAGATGCTGTCAAGCCAGATGATTGGGATGAGGATGCTCCGATGGAAATTGAAGACGAAGAAGCCGTGAAACCGGAAGGATGGTTGGATGATGAACCTGAGGAAATAGATGATCCCGAGGCAACAAAGCCAGAAGATTGGGATGATGAAGAGGATGGCGAGTGGGAAGCTCCAAAGATTGATAATCCAAAGTGTGAGGCAGCTCCTGGTTGTGGTGAGTGGAAGAGGCCAACCAAGAGGAATCCTGCTTACAAAGGAAAATGGCATGCACCCCTTATTGATAACCCAAATTTCAAGGGCATCTGGAAGCCTAAAGACATTCCAAACCCTGATTATTTTGAGATTGAGAAACCTGATTTTGAGCCTCTTGCTGCTATTGGCATTGAGATCTGGACAATGCAGGATGGTTTATTGTTTGACAATATCCTAATTGCCGATGATGAGAAGGTGGCAGAATCATACAGGCTAACATCATGGAAGCCAAAGTTTGACGTTGAGAAAGAGAAGCAGAAGTCTGAGGAAGCAGCCGACGGTCTTTCAGATGGTCTCTCTGCATTCCAGGTAAGTCCCATATTCTCTTTCCTTTACACGTGCTCTTCTGCCATAGTTTGTTTTTGGCTTTCTTGGTACTTGTTGACCTAAAAACGCATGTGGACCATCAATTGCAGAAGAAAATATTCGACGTGCTCTACAAGATAGCAGATTTGCCTTTCTTGAGCGCATACCAGCCCACAATCATTGTGAGTGGCGGCAATTTTGGACCCCTTTTTTTTTTTATAAAATAATAATATTATTATTATTATTATTTTAGTTTTTAAATTTCTTTCAAATCAAACTTGGAGCAGGGTTTAAATTCTGTAATAATCGATCTTTTCATGCAGGATCTCATTGAAAAGGCAGAAAAACAACCCAACATTACAATCAGTGTCCTTGTGTCCATTGTGGTTATTATCTTGACTGTTCTCTTCAGAATCCTTTTTGGCAGCAAAAAACGAGCGGTATGAAAGTTTGACTCTCATCAAAGTCATGTTTCTCTGCGGTTTTAATCATGTTATGTGATAAACTACTGTGCTGCAGTTTCTAAGCTAACCGTCATTGTCATCATGCTTTGTAGGCCGTGAATAATTCCGAAACAAGTACACCCGCGCCTGCAGAGTCTTCTAAGGATCAAAGCAGTGGCGAAGAGAAGGAAGATGAGAACGAGAAGGAAGATGAGAACGAGAAAGAAGATGCTGCAGCTCCTCCTCGTAGAAGGCCTGTCAGAAGAGACAATTGAATATGAAATAGAATTTGCTGGTTCGGGAATTTTTGAGATAGAACTTCTATTGCTGGATTATTTGAGCCCCGTTTTATTTTCGTAGACAGTTTCCATGAGTATAGACTTGTTAACTCTTTCGATATTGGTCTTTACTTTTGTACTCAGAATGTGTCTTTGTTGGACTAGACTATATGTTAATCTTACATGCATTTGACGCATTCTCCTTATTTTCGGCACTCTATGGAATAAAAATTAGGAACTTGTTTGTTTATTCACATTACTCGTGCTGGGGATTTTTCTTAGGCACTTTTAGTCCTTGAACAACGGGGGCTGTTATGATTCCTTTGAACTTTTTTATATATGGATATAGATATGGATATAGATATACATCTGATTGCTGCCTGAATTCATTGATGACTTTTATAACTGGCATTGCCTTTTTGTGTGCAATATTTCTTCTAAACTAAAACTAAATAGCTACAAAACATCTGGCTAATTTAGTATTTTAGAACATGATTAATGTAGTTAATAAACGCGTCGGTGAAGAATCATTGGAGTTCTCATGGTAATTATATAATGTACTTGATTTTTTTTTTTTTAGCTTTGATAACTTTTGGTGTTTATTAAACAAATATTAGGACCTAGTGGTAGTTTCTGTGCAGTGTGTAGTGTATAAAGATCATCTTTTTGCTAACGCAGCAGAGAATACAGAAATACAGATGGTTGTTTTGTTAGAATGCAAAACGTGTTTGTGCAAGGATTAATATACGATACAGAATCTAGTGTTGTCATCAAGGCAATGGAAATGGAGTAGTGTAGTTCGTATTCATCATTATTTAGCAATGAGAGCTACACACAGCCTAAATAGATTGATTTAACACTGGTAGACTCACCTTAAAAAGCAGATTTCAGTAATATTAAGAAGGGGAAGCGTGTTGAGAGTGTTCCCTTAGAGAGTGACACTAGACATGGAAAAGCGTATAGTATTAGTGTAGATGCAATGCAATGATGCAGAGTTGAAGCAAACATAGGAGGGAGGATCATTCATTTCTGCTTTGTGGAGTTGGGATTAAATTTGTGGGTGACGGTAGTCCCCAAGTGGGAGGCAAACTTGCAGGCTTTTTCGACAACATCAGACAGCCGTGCACGTACACGCTTTGCCGCCTCCTCAGCCGCTCCTATTCCTGATATTGTTTGCTCCACCACCACTCTCCTTTTCTCCTCCCACTCAATCTCTATCTTGCTCAACATTTCAGCCCCTCTTGAAGCTATATGGCGTTTCCCGACAAACCCTTCCTTTTTCTTCTGCAAATTATTACATGTTCAGTAGTGCCTCTTTTACCATTGACAGAGCTATTTATAGCTCAGAGGGGGGATATGTGAGATCTTACAATTTTAATCCGTATACATATATATATATAATTTCAATGTTATGGTTGTCTTATTGTGAAACTTTTGTGGCTGTGTCCGTCCTTTAGAGAAGGAGAAGCTTTACCTCCGTCTGATCTTCATCTGATATAATGGGAATCGGTAAAACCCCAGCTGGCAATACACAAATTGGTTTACCATCAACTATAGCATCCTGCAATGAAAACTACATGATGTGTTTCTCAACCACTCTTAAAATTTAACTTTTTCATTCAATGAATATGGAACTCTTTAACAAGAAGTGGTTTTTTTTTGGATTGAAAGAAGCAAAATATTATTAGTTCATTTTCATGACAGACTTACATTAAGGAGAAGAGCAGTTTGGAAGGCATATGGCTGTCTGAAAGTTACTAAAGCAGACTGCGAACCTCCTAATTTACCTTCAGTCGTGCTGCTATTACTAATATTAATTATTATTTTTGAGCATTAAAGAAACCAAGTACTGATAAATATTATTAGTAATACTGAACCCTCTTTTTTTTTTTTTTATTTAAAGAAAGAAAAAGAAATAGTAGAATGGTTGCAACCAAATGGAAACGGTACCAACCGCGAAATCTGAATGTTGTCAACAGTTCCGCAGTAAGAGAAGAAGTTGGTGACGTCCGCAAGAGTGAGCCGTGGAGAGAGGTTGAGTACCTGAATCTTCAAGCTCAACGTTCCCATTATTGTCTTCTCAGACCACCACCAAAAACTATTTCCCAAGACTATCCTTAAATTAATTTTCTAGCCTTTATTCACTAAGGTTGTGTTTTGACTTTTGAGGCTGCGAATGAGAATGTGGATCTAATCCCCACGATAAAGAATTTCGGAACAACTTTTACAGAGGAGCTCGGATTTAAACAAAAAAAAAAATGTAGGTTGGCATCTTATCTTCTTTCACATAAACTACTTTATTCTCCTGGAAAAAGACATTTTTTTTACTAGCATATGTGTCGAAGATCAACTTTGGCCACTAGATATTAATTTGTGAAGAATACAAATCAGAAGACAGTTGAATGTTGATCATAACAACACAATTTAAATTGACACATATGACACACGATTTAAATTATAATGTTAGATGTTATGAGAAATTTCTTTAGGTATCACGACCAGTTTGTTTTGCTAACACTATTTGATTTGTTTTGTATGATACTCACACACCAAACCACTTGAGACGAGTTGTACATTACTATTTTACTTTCTGAGCTTGCTTAATAAAATCCTGTTTGATTGCAAGGAAAAAAAAAAAAAAAACCTCAAGTGGCAAACACTGCTTGATTTAAATACTACGATTATGGTCAACAACCCGCATGTTTACTTACCAGGAGTGGAGAATGGAAATTAGGAATTAGAATCAACCTCATGTTTACTTTCTCATTTTTATCTTGAAATGAGAGTAAGAATGTGTGGGTCTCACACTAATTTGGGGTTGAAGAATGAGATTGACACTCCCTCCACCCCCCCACCGGATTAGCACTCCCAATCTTAATAATAAATGTGAATTGCGATTTTACCCTTAATTCTACTAACAAATTTGTGAATAGAAAAGTAAAAAGTAAAAAATTGAAAATGCCTTAATTTAATTTCGCGCCTCTTGTATCTCCTTGCGCACTTCCTCTGATATTTTCTTCTCCTCAAAACACAGCATTGCATCAACAGGAACTAAGAGCATCAATAACATAAATCACTATGGTTCTTTTTTATTGAATCGCAAGTTTATTTTTTTATTTTTATTTTTTTTTGTGTTTATTTGTTAAATCTATGATCAAATCATGTTTTGCCCATTGATTGTACAACATTATTTTAAGAATTCGTGGAGATCCAGAACATTATAATTTCTAATTAAAAAAATGTAAGTGTGATTAAAAAACTGATTAGTTATCCTAATATTAAGATAGTTAATATAATATATAATTTTTTTTTTAAGTTTAATACACAAAAATTTACAAAAAAGATAAGTAAGTAAATTTATAGTATTTTATGCAGATTTTAAATGTAAATAAACGGATGAATAAGATTATAACTCATTCTAACTCTAATTTTTGTACACTTCAAATCTTATTAACTCTAATTTATGTTTAGTCCGATACAGATAAATAAACGTGCCATGTGGTGCTCTTATCATGGAATACGCCAAAGAGCTCCGCGAATGAAATTGTGTGAGCCTAGCGAAATTATAGATAACACTAGTGTGACACTCTGATTATGTAAGGGTCAAAGAGTGGATGAAACAAGAGACAGAAAAGAACAAAAGAAAATGGACATGAACAAGGAAGTAATGACTAATTCCAAGAAATAATAACTTTTTTCAAAAAGAGAAAAATAAAAATAAAAAATTCTACAGTAAAGATAAGAAACGAAAAAAAAAAACTTTATTGGTAAGACTGTATTTCTAATCATAACATATATATTTTTTTCATTTTAATGTAATTTTAATTTAATTTATGTTTAAAAGCATGAACTATCTTATTATGAATTTAAAAAAAAAAAAATTTAAATCTCATTTATTTTACTAATTTATGTTTTATTATTATAAATAATTTTTAAAAATAATTAAATTAAATTTATTTATTATAATAAAAAATTTTCATATAAAATCTTATTTTTATTTAAATTAAAAATTAAAATCAACGTATTAAAATCTCATTTTGATTTTCCCAAACACACTTCGGGAGTTGAGAATGCGTCGCTGTCGTGGAATTTCTTTTTGACTCTCTTTTCCTTTCTTTTCTCTTTTCTTCTTTTGCCTTTTTTTTCTTTTTTTTCCCCCGAAATAAACAGTAATGACGGACAGAGAACCAGAAAAAGAAAGAGAGAGAGAGAGTTAGACAGACATCCCCGCCGGCCGGCCCTCTAGGCTGCTTTCTATTCTTCATTTGTTTTTTTCTTTTTTCTTTTTTTTTTTGTGTTCTCAAAATAAGAATTAAGAAAATAGGAAAGAAGGGGAAAAAATATCATTTGTTGAATGATAAAAGAAAAGAAAAGAAGAAGAAAAAAAAAAGAGGAAAGAGACGAGGGGTGTTATGAAACTTTTGACTTCAGAAGTGATGGCAGGCGTACGATGTGGCATGTGGCATAAACTTCATTTAAGTTCTGATATTAATTTGTAGACTCAACACAACAGCCACTGTCCGCTTTTTAAGTAGTTTGGTTTGCTGCAATGAGCTCCTCCGTCTCTTATTAACTTATTCTTTTTAAAAAAAAAAAAAAAAAAACTCAGGTGTGAATAAACCCACCTCCAAAAGAAAAGAAGGAAAAGAAAAAAAGAAGAAGAAGATGAAAAAAAAAAGATGGTAACTTTGAAACATGGTCAGTGCAGAGAGAGGAGACTTTAAAAGAAAAAGAAAAAGAAAAGGGTGAAGATTGATTAAAATGAACTAATTTAATTGCTATTTGCAACCACAAAATTTCCATTAGTTTTATTTTGAGGCCTATCTCTCTCTCTCTCTGATTCTCAGTCCTTGGCGAAAATAATAATAAAAATGATAACAATAATTGAGAATTAAATCAGAAAATTGAAGCCTATTTTTTTGGTGGGGGCGACCATTAGGGATCCAACTCGGCGCCGGCGGGATGATGGTCTGGTCAGGTTGAGGTACGTCCTCAAAGGATATATAGAATAGAATGTTGTGATTTCTGATCTCCCAAATTTTGTTGTGTTTTGTTTTTTGCATTTCCCATTTTTCATTCAAATTTTGTTTCTTTTGTCTGTGAATGTGATAGATGGTCAGCCATGGTTTGCGAATGAGGGAATTGGCCATTGCATTTGCATTTGCATTTGCTGCTAAATCACAAATTCACAATCAAAAAAGCTAACCCAAAAAAAAAAAGAAAGCAATGAAGGCCAGAAATGAAGTTCCTTCAGACTCAAACCGCCACATCATTGACAGCCATCAATATCAATACGAATATGATCCCTCCATCCGAGTTTATCAGCTTTGGAAAGGCAGCAACGTAAGCCTCTTCCATCTCTCTCTCTTTTTTCTTTTTCTTTTTCTTTTTTATCAATATAATATAATGCTTATTAAATGTTCTTTTGGTAATGTTTCTTGTGATTCTTTTATCATAATTTTTTGTTACCATGTAGTAGGGGGAAAAAAAAAAGAAAAAAAAAAAGAGGAAAAAAAAAACGAACTGAATCATGGTCATAATAATGTCCTGCTTCTTTCTACAACTTATTAATCCATGAGGCTGGCCGAGTTTTAGTGGGCATATGTATCTACTTGAGTCTGTTGATAAAATCGTTTCATTTCATGATGTATGATGTGATCATTGCTTGTCTCACTTTCAATAATCTATGTGTCACAACAACCAGTATTTGAACTTTTGGTCTATCAGATCTGAACCCCACAAGTTTCTGAAGCGTTTCTCCCTACAGCCTAACAACCAAATCATTTTGCATTTTGTGTTGCAGAGATTTTTCCTCAACGGCAGACTTATTTTCGGTCCGGACGCGAGATCGTTATTCCTCACCGTGTTCCTCATCCTTGCTCCAGTGATCCTGTTCTCCGCATTTGTTTCTCAAAGACTCATTGTTGAATTCCATCACAATCTCGGCAATCTTATTGTCGCCATATGCATTATCTTCACCATTTTTGTGAGTTCTTCCTCTTCAATCTCTGGTTTTGCTACTTCTCTCATCCAAGTCTTCTCAATTGCTTTTCTTGTGAATCTTTCACATTTTTTAAACTATTAAAAAACACTTACAGTTAGTTTGTAATAGTATATGCTCTGGTCACAGAACAAAGGAAATCCCTTTACTATTTTACTTGTACTAAGTTTAGTTCTTTTCCTTGTATCTTCAAAACAATATTGCTAAAACTAGTGAACACAAGAGGGAGCCGAGGGAAAAGAAGAAAATTTCAGTTTCTTAGTACTTGAGGGCTGTAAGAATATGAAATCTCAATTGCTCAAAGCAAATGACTCCAAAAGATTTAGTGCCACTCTCTCTCTCTCTCTCTTGTGTTTGTGAAAACAAGCAAATGGTACTACAGAGTTTGTTATTCATGGAATTGAAAATTTCCTGGGGAAAAAAAAAAAAAGAACAAGGAGGAGGTAAATGATTTGTACTCGTGACATGAAGACCTCGTGAGAAGATAAATGGTTTTCTATAACTATATATCAAATGATTGTTCACTTCAGTAGGAGTGTTTGTCTTGCTGTAATTGTCCTTTAGAAAAGTTTTGAGAAAGTATGAAAAGTTCTATCCATGTTCCTTATAACACATAATTTTGCACCATTGACCTTAAACAAACACTCTCATACTTGAAGAGTTTGGTTATTTTACTATTCCAGGTTATTATTCTCCTCTTCCTTACATCCGGAAGAGATCCCGGCATTATTCCTCGCAATCAGCATCCTCCAGACCCAGAAGAGGGACATGTTGGCTCTAGCATCTCATCTGATTGGCCGTCAAATCACGATGGAGCTCCAAGTTTTCCCCCCACAAAAGATGTTATAATTAATGGGCACATAGTTAAGGTCAAATATTGTCAGACGTGCATGTTGTATCGCCCGCCCAGATGCTCCCATTGCTCCATATGCAATAATTGTGTTGAGCGTTTTGATCACCATTGCCCATGGGTGGGACAGTGTATTGGGAAGGTATGCATCATTAGTAACTCGTCTTATTCAGAATCCCCTAATTTGCCGATTCATCACAATTTTTAATTCTTTACTGCATGATCGTATTAAGTTTCTTTCAAACTTACTTAAACAGTTATATTCGGTTCAATTTTCTTTACTTTAAGATGCTTAACAAGGTTGAATTGATTTTATGGTTTCTTTTTTCTTACAGAGGAATTACAGATTATTTTTCATGTTTGTCTCCTCCACAACCTTGCTGTGCCTTTATGTTTTTGCCTTCTGCTGGGTAAACATCAGGAAAATAATGGATGCTTACCATTGTAATCTCTGGAGGGCTTTTATGAAATCTCCAGTCTCAGGAATTCTGATTTTCTACACATTTGTAGCATCTTGGTTTGTAGGGGGTCTCACCGTATTTCATCTCTATTTAATTTGCACCAATCAGGTTCCTATGTCATCTTTTTATCTTTATTCTGTTTGCTGTTCTGATTGCCTCTCTCTCTCTCTCTCTCTCTCTCTCTGAACACAAATCTTCTACTTCTGTGCAGACAACATATGAAAACTTCAGATATCGCTATGATAGGAAAACAAATCCTTATAACCGTGGGTGCGCTCGCAATTTTGTGGAGATATTCTTGTCTAAAATTCCAAGCTCAAAAAACAATTTCAGGGCTAAGGTGAAGGGGGAGTCATCTTCTGTGTCCAACACTCCAATGTCATTGGGGCATTTGAGGAGCCTGGAGATGGCCAAAACAAGTATAGAGATGGAGATGGGAAAGCGACATGGTGTTGCTGCCGAAGATTTTGAAGATTTACAGAGTCAGATGGACAGTGTTGGTGGATTGGAGAGGTGCGGTACCGAGCCAAAACATCATACAAACTGGGATCACAAAGCTAACTGGGAAATTACTCCTGATATACAGATGTTGGCTGCAGAGTTCGGTATGGGATATGGTACAACGGACAGACAGAAAATCCACGGACGCCTTTGAAGTTTAATGGTCTTGAGCTAGTCCTTAATTGTCCTTGAGCATGAACTAACTCAAAAGTTGTTTTTTTATTGCTCTGTTTTGTCATTTCATATTTTGCAAAGGTAGAGATTGTAGGTCCAGGTACATGCTTTTTTTGGGTGATTTCTGTAATGCAGTGGTTTATGATGAGGATTGGACTGATTAAATGTCGATATATTTATTAATGTTGAAGAAAGAAAGAGAAAAGAGAGAATATTATATATACTATACTTGGTTCATCAATAGTAATTGTTTTTGTTTTATTTTATTTTATTTTGGGGAGGGGCATTGTTTTGTATATTGGTTTCCTTTGGGTAAGCATTACAACACAGAAATGCCAAGTTGAGGATTTTGTTTAGTTAGTTATGCCCAGCATCTGTTGAAGAACCCATCAGCTGTTAATGCGTGTTAATAAATGCATATTATTCCTAGTTATGTGTTTTTGTTAAGGTATCAAAATCATGAATAAGGTCTTTGTGTGTGTATTGATACAATTGGCTGGGAGTAACAAGTATAGGACACGATCCATCTGATGCAATAGTTATAACCAACATTATTATGAAACTCCCTCTATATATATATATATATATAAATGTTGCTTACTTGTACATTAGCTTATATATACAAGCACAACGCAGTCAAAAGCCTTTAAAAAAAAAATAAATAAATAAAGAAAGAAAGCTGTTTGCAAGCCATACGTCACTAGATCATTCACAATGTTCTTATTCATGATATGCACAAGCACAACACAGAAACAAAAGCAGAGAAAAATCCCGTTTATAGTATGAAGGAAGAGGCATTAATATTCTCTGACTTGGGTAATTGATCGTTATGATGATCTCTCAAAAGTCAAATCTCATAAGTCATTCCGACCCTGAGAAGCCTGGCTGAAGGAATGGCCATGACCTTCTCTCCCTGCCTGAAGTTCTTCCTCAGGAAACTGTAGGCGTAATTCACCACAACCTTCTTCAAAAATGAAGACTCCTGTGAGGCCACCACTTGGGTTTCTCCCAGCAGATACACCACTCCCTTCTCCATTGCCTGCTGTACAAACTCCATCTCTTCTTCTGCTCCCTTGGCCACGGCCTCCACGGGACCCGATGCAGGCACTATTCGGCTAGAGGAATGCGTGGACTTGTTGAATGATCGAATGGAATTGTTGCCAGACGAATTAGCTGATGAGACGGAGACGTGATCATGATCACGAGATGCTGATGGCAGCGCCTCCTCAACGTGAACCGTTGATGATGACGATCGTCTTGCTTTGTGATCATCATTGCCGCTATCTCTGACTTTATCTTTGTGTTCATCTTTGGTTTCGAGCTGTTCTGCTTCATTGATGAAGCTCTCATGTTGGATGAATTCCTTGAGCTGCTCCACCAATTGACGCTCGAACTCCTTGGGCTCCCCAAGCACGTCGTTGTAGCCGTACCTAGGGTGTTTAAAGAATCGATCAAGCTAAATAAATAGATTCTTATTTGAAGTTGGTTTGGTTAATTGTTTTGAAAAAAACCTTGTTTATTCATTAGTTTCTCCAAACTGACTCTACTTAACAAGAGCCCCTAACCATACCTCACCACGCAACGGAACATGCGGTACTCCTTGGGCTCCACTTGGCGGAAGAGAAAGCGCTCCTCCAAGGCAACTTTGCTGATGGGAATGGACTTGATGGAGACGACGACGAGAACGGAGTGAATAGAAGGGATGTGGGTGATGAAGTGGGTGAAAATAGGAGGAATGCCCTGCACTAGCTCAGAGTAGAGAAGCCCCATTCCAGGGACCCGGTTTATGTTTGGGCTGCCGGCCAATTCTCTCACGTACTCACTGGAAACCTTGTTCCTGAGCTCGTACATGTACCTTTCCTTGTGAACGTAGTGCCAAATCCACATGACACTCATGAGGAACAAAGAAAACACCAGCGGAAGGAAACCGCCCTGTGTGAACTTGTACATCACCGACGACATGTATATCACCTCTATCGACCCGAACACCACAAAGAAGAGAGCGATCAGCCATATGCTCGTCTTCCATATCACCAGCATTATCAGCGTCACCAGACATGTCGTCAGCACCATTACCGTCACCACGGCGATTCCTGCATATGCACGCACTCAATCATTATATTGGTCAAATTGAAGCCACAATCATGAATTAGCTTAGATTAATTGCGTATGCACGCACGGTGCGTGCCGTAGGTACCATAAGCGTTGCCGATCTTCTCGGTGGTCTTGAAGGCAGCGGTGACAATAACACAAGCGATCATGAGCAAGTAGTTGACTTCAGGAATGTAGACTTGACCCTCGTACTTTGCAGATGTGTGAACCACTTTCACTCTTGGGAAACAACCCAAACTCAGTGACTGTGATATTATTGAGAATGCTCCTGATATCATTGCTTGGCTCGCTATGATTGAAGCTGCTACTGCCACCACGAACATCGGCCAATATAGTGGATCTGCACTTACAGTATTCCATACAATTACATTTAATTAAACACTAGATCAACAAAGATCATTTATACCGTATTATCATTACCTACCCGGTATTGACTTGTAAAATGCATCAGAGACCTCATCAGGGAACTTGCGGAGGTAAGCGGCTTGCCCAGCATATGCAGTCAATAACGCAGGAAATGCGATGCAAGAAAAACTCAGCTGCATATTGGTCATGGTTGGTATTAATTATTACTTATAATTAATATTATTTGGTTTTATCTAGCTACTACTTATAATCAATGCATCTTACTTACTTGAATTGCAGGGATGTTGAAGTGACCTAGGTCAGCAAACATGGCCTCCGTCCCTGTTATGCAGAGAAAGATTCCACCAAGAGAGACCCATCCTTGTCTTCCATTTCTCTTCATGTACTCCACTATGTAATATGGATTGAAAGCGCGTAAAACACCAATATCATACTTGAACAAGTTGTAAAGACCGATGCCACTGAGGAACGAAAACCACACGAAGATTATCGGAGCAAACAATGATCCTACTTTGTCAGTGCCGAATCTCTGAACCGAAAACAGAATCACCAAGATTGCTATGGATATCCCCACCACCACGTCTGAATATGTGTGTACACGCGTTTATTGATATTTCATGGCATTGCAATACACATTATAATACGCACACACAATGTTAATTATCTTGATATACCAAGAGCTCATGTCGATAGAAAAGTATGTAATTAATCACCTTGGCCGAGAGACTTGATGCCGCTGACGGCGGAGAGGACGGAAATGGATGGAGTAAGAACGCCGTCGCCGATAACCATGGAAGTTCCGGTGATGGCGACGATGAAAAGCAGGAGGTGAGAAGTTTTAGTCTTCTCGAGCATCTCCTTAATCTTGAGAGCCCGTCGCAACTGGTTGGATGGAGTTTCAAGTCTGTAGTTCGAGAGCTGCCGGTCTTCGGGTTGGTAATTGGGAATGAGGCTGACCTTGGCGTAGCGGCATATCAAGGAATAGAGAGCGAAGGTCCCACCGTCGCCATTGTCGTTAGCCCACAAGACAATGAAGACGTACTTGAGCATGGGAACAAGAGCAATTGTGTAGATGATGAGAGAGAGAACACCAAGAATATCATCTCCATTTTCAATGCTTCCTTTTGTGAAAGTGCTTGCGAACACGTACAGTGGAGACGTCCCTATGTCCCCATACACGATCCCTATGCTCTGAAATGCTAATATCAACGTCCTTCTCCAGATCCCCTACAAATTACAATCAATTTATAATATTCCACATGCATGCATCAAATTAATTAACATCATCATCTTAAATTAATCATATTGATGCAGATGATCGAACCAACAAATAACGACAATATTAATACTGCTAGCTAAAACAGTTTTTTAAGTACCCCTGAAGGATGGTTGTGAGAGGTAGTCATGGAGACCCTTCCAGCCTCCAGATTGAGGGAGTCCACTCGGCGTAGCTTTGCCCATGATGTCTTTCTATCTTTCATGTTATTATTATTATTATTATCATCAACTTCTGGAGTGCTATTTTCTACTACTACTGCTTCCTCTTTTTCTGCCATATTCTTCTTCTTCTCTTTTGCAGCTTTTTGATTAATTTGCTTTTATGTTTCGCTGCACCCGCTTTCATTTATAGCCATCTCACCATCCAAATAATATTGCTTCTTTTTTTTTAAACAATTTATTTTCTTAATCACTATAGCTATTTACAATGTATTATCAAATTAATTTGTTATACCAAGTACATTGAGTAAACGTGCCAGCTGGTTTTAGTTTTTAATTTGGCTGCTGCATGACGTGTTCATTTCTCAAATTCTTAATTAGCACTTGTTAACTAATATGTTTATACCAATTATCAAGAATCGGAATGAATACATGTACATGATATTCTTAATTAAGTTTCTAAAGTCAAATCTAGTTTGCAAACAAATATTTAATCAATTAATTAGTTCAAAGCAGAAAGAGCCAAATTAATTTATAAGCAGTTCAAGGCCAATAGTTTATAATTAGGTCCTTAGGGACTTGCCCTTGGAACCGTCCGTGCATATATCATGTACTAATTAATAACGAAACTGGTTTCTGAAAAGTGCTAATTAAGCTGCTAATTTCAGGAAAAGGCCAAATGTAAAGTACGGTACTATTGCTGTGTATTATATGTATAAATTTAATCAACGCATGAAAATGAATATATATATATATATATATATATATATATATATAAAGTACCTAAGAAATTCTTCTACCTTTCCCACACGTAATATGGGAATATGGCTAACAGGTTGAGCACTTGAGCTCCTAAAGTAGTTGACTTTTGTATGGTATATTCTCAAGCTGAAAATGTCAAAATATTAATACCGAATTTTTAGGCAATTAATTTCTCTGCCAATAATATTACTTTCACTCATCAAAATTGTTTATGTTCAATAGAGTTGTGTGTGGTGGTTTTATTTTTATTATTTATTTATTTTTAGTTGGAGAAAGGTTTAAAGCTCTACAAAGTTGGATGTTGTGTATTTATATGAATCAACACATACTACATTGTCACTAAATTAAAGAAAAATACGATTACCAGTACACTAACGTGTTTCACAGGCAGAGTTTATTGTAGATTAGATAATTGGGAAGTGGAAATCATGTTCATTAAAATTATTAGAACTTGATTATAAACCTTCAAGAAAAACCCATTTGCACTAGATACAAGTTAATTTTTTTAAGTTCAATCATTTTGCATAAATTAGTATTCTTGTCAAGATTAATTAGTAACACTTTGCAATTAAATAAATAAATTAAATATTAATGGAAATATGGCATTGCTGAAGTCATGACAGTGAACCTAAATATGAGAAATGTTAGTTAAATAGAAATTATTGCAATCATCAGCAATATAATAACAACTTGATTGAATTCTGAATGAATAATTTGTTAAAAAAAAAAGAGCAATAATTGTGAAATTTAAGGGAGTTGAAATCTTCATACACGGAAGGTGGGCGGTTAAGCCGTAATTAACTTATGAATACGTTGACCTTTTTTGGTGTTTACTGTAACATGCTCGCTTTCATTTCAGCCCCCAAAAAAAAAAAAAAATGGAAAAAATGAAAAAGTCAGAAATGACGTGAGCAAACCAAGGAAACTCAAAAAGAATTCCACTTTTCAGCAAAGGATTAGGTGAAACTTTTTGAAGGCATGGGCGTTTACGTTGTTCTTTATGTTGTTTTGCGCTCCAACGACTTTTGGTGTTGTTGTTGAGAGATTTTCCCCCACACCGGAAGGAATCAAGAGCGTGACATATGCTGTCTTAATGGTGACGATTGATTGATTGATGAAACCATATTAGTATTGCTATTAGATCAGGATTCTAATAGGATCGACGAGTCAAGGGGAACCATCGAGATAACATTGACCGAAATACATACAACCAATTCAGATATTGAGTTCGAAAGACTCGAGGTTCGGTCTATAACAGATAGTTTTTTGAGGTTCGACGATCAAAAATATGCCATCTCTCAAACATATGACGGCGCAATCTGCTGCATTCTAATTAACTTTCGAATCATGGAGAAGAAGCAAAAAAAACATTAAAATAGGGGCTTAGCATATTGGTGCTCATGAAAACAAGTTTCTTGCAGTTTATATGACTTTGGAAGTGTCGGACAATAAAATTCTAAGAAGGTACGCACCCAATCACTTGCTCAAAAAGTATTTTGTGACCATATAAGTTGTAAAGCATTCTAAGTGATATATAGCTTGGGAAGAAACAAAAGACCAAGTACATCATTATTAAAGAACAATAGAAAACATACATTTAACGGGCAGCGAGGGTAGAACAAGTCAAATATTATACACAATGCATGGCCTGTTCTTTCATAGAATGGATAGTATGGATGCAATAAGTAAATCGAGTGCAAAATATAAAAAAAAAGAACTCACATGTTACTTTTATGGTCAATAGCAATATATTTAAGACCCAAAGGCAACGAGAGATTCCCCAAAAGAGGAGAATTGCTTTATCTATGACTATGAGCCTGTTTTGGTTGGCAAAAAGAAATAAATAAAGGGACTTTGACTATCTATATAGCATATTAGTCTATAGCTTTGATAGTCACCTGTTTGTCGAAATGTTATTTCATTTGACTGTAAAATTTTCACATGATATTGATATGTAAGTTCAACCAACACAATGGCACCTAATCTTTCTTTCTCTGACAAATTCAACGTATTTTTCAGCTGTGTTGTCCTATAGATGATATATGAACGGCTCCCCTACTTCTTACCTCAATAATCTGATATCTGTTTGATGTTGTAGCTAAAGTTCAGTCATATACACACATCTCTATACTTCTTACATGTAATTCTCTTTTACTCCTAAGCACTGAATTCAACAAAAAAAGAAAAAAAGGGGTCAAGTTTAGAAGTAGGAAGATTGCTCCGGAATGACTCCCATCTGCCTAAGCACCAAAGCAGCTTTTTTCTTGAGTTCAGTGTCATGAAGAAGTTGGATAAGGATCCTTTCTGATCTCTGAAATGTCTGTTCACTCATATGTGTATGTTGAAGGATCTTTTGGAAGAGATCCAAAGCTTTGCTTTTGGCAGATGAGCTTCCCTTCTCCAAGACTTGCAGGAAGGCCACCACACCCTCGCTATCCACAATGGTAGAAATCGCGCGGGATAGTGTGGCGTGGTCTATTAACAGTGTCTCAAGTGCCATCAGAGCAGCCTCCGCCACCCCAGATTCCACCTCGCTCAATGTCTGCACAAGTGGCTTCACTGCATCCACCTTGACGAGGCAGAATGTGTCTCTTTCTGCGCAGGCAGAACCGTGAATAGAACATAAACTTGTGCTCGCGGATGGGGCTAAGCAGCAGCAACCACCACTATTCGGGAAGAACTTCATGACATAAAGCAGAGGAGTAACGGATTTTCTGGATTGGCTTGTCATGGTCGTCCCATTGGAGACTAATAGCCTGGTTGATTGAGATAGTTGGGCAAGCGCCATGGCTGTGTGCTGCTTCGCTAGCGAGCTTCCTCTAGATAGGATGCGAACTAGCGACGGATACATTTCAAGTTTCCCCAATTGCCTCTTAAGTTCAGGATTGGTAGGTTCTGTGTAGCGCAAGAGTGCCGCTAGAGCATTTTCTAATAGACATGCATCTGGCCTGGCTGCAGCTGATGTTGCTATGCCACCGCCATTTTCACCGTCCATGCTGCAAATCACCTCATGAATGGACTTGAGCACTTCTGACTTGCGCAGTATTTCATCGATTATAGCATCATTATTGGGGAGCTGGCTTATGATTCTGGCAGCAGAAGACCTTTCTCTGATGTCTGACGAATTGGTGAAGATTGCTGCCAAGGTAATAATGGCAGTTTCCTTTTCAGGAGAGTTAGGTGGCAATGGAACCCCATCAGGATGACCTTCAGATATGCAGTTTATAAGCTTCATTGCCCATCTTCTGACCGCAGGCTGTTCTCCACGAATGGAAGAGAAGAGGCGCGCAATAGCATCCTCATCCGTTCGGATCAGATTTCGAGCTGTCTCTGATTTGTAGCTAAGTTCAACCAGCAGGTGCAAGAACTGAATCTTGGTTTGCCCATCAGCACTGGCTACATGCTGCAACAGTAGACTAACGTTGTGCTCTGATTGTAGCTCCTGTAAGCCCTGATATTTTTGGAGCTCACGGTCCTTACTAGCACCAACAAGTAGAGCAAGAATCTCGGCGGCTTCTTGTTTCAAGCTCAGATCAGAGCCAGCATATGAGATGAGAACCAGCAAATATGGTATTGTAACAGAGTCTTTTAAAAGCCGCTTTACCATCTTGTGGTATGATAGAAGCTTCTGGATGGACTTGAGGCAAGCAGATTTGCAAGCTGGGATGCTTGAAGAGAGCATTTGGATTAAGTTGTGTATGAATTCCTTGTCTTTCAAGTCCTTAATGTTGTTCTCCTTGAGTGGCATCTCTGTCAAGGCTGTAGCCATCCATGCTCTTGTTTCTTGAGGTCCTAAAAGAAGAAAAAATTTATCATTTTGTCACGCGATTAAGAACAGTATCTCCAATTATAGTGCTTACTTCATGTGTCAATCTAAAAATTTAGCATTTGAATAAGGAAATCGTTCTTAAATTTAATATTATAACTAACATTATAATATGACACATGCTATATTTTTTTAACCTTGATTGAAGCGAGCAACAAATGGCTGGAAGTGCCCGGCTCCGGCCATCTTGACAACAAAATGGGTGTTAGATGAGATGTTGCACAACACTGCTTGGGCTTTCTCTGACACCTCAACGTTGTTGTTTTCTACAAGAGAAACTAAAATAGGAATGCAGTCTATTGCATTTCCTATTTTGTCTATTAATATTTCCTTTTTTGACAGCTCCAACAGAACTGAAAGGGCGTCAGATTCTTGTCCACTTTTGCACAAGTGCTTCACAATGCGGCGAATTGCCCCTGCTTCAACAATTGCTTCCTGCAAGAACCAAACCAACAACAAAGAGACATTTTCACGGTGTTAATAGGTTAAAAATTAAATGGTAGTACTGTTGAGAAAAGTTGAAATGATTTATATACATGAAAGGACTTAATAAGTTAATTTTTTGGGTTAAGTCGGGCTCAATTTCACATGTGATTTCTCTCCCGACAAGTACTAGTGGGATAAAATGAAATAAAAAAAAAAAAAAAAACCTCCATAATCTTGTTTCTTGCCTTTTGATGGTCATCATATTTGGCTAGATAAAAGAGGCATTTCAAAGCTGTTGCAGCATTGAACCTAGTGTCTTTTAGGATTTCGACAAACGAGGATGTGAGTCCTTGTTCCGCAACTCTGAGTGAATATTTAGGCATTTGCATGAAATGCTGCATCTCCTCTAAGGCCTTGTTTTGCGTAGAGTGGTCACCAGATTTGATTCCGAGAACCGCGGCTTGAAATCTTGAGTCGAGGTCTCTATGCTTCCACTCGTCTATGGAGCTCCGAAGCAGGAGGTTGGGCGTAAGATCCATAGCTTCAAGCTCACATCCACATTTTGGGCATTTATTATTATAATCTCCTTGGCCAAAATATTCTTGAATTGCACTTCTCTCAAAGCTGTGGCCGCATAGAATTGCTACTGGGTCTGTCATCACCTTGTTGCTTAATGGACATCTAAACGAACTAAGTGGTTGCTGATCTTCACGTGCAGCTGACCCTGATTCAACGCTCCTGACCATTTCTGTATCGTACAACAACCCTATCAACTGAGAAACTTGAACTGCTTCGCCCTGCTTCTTTTGTACCTCCATTTCCTGCTTCAAGAGTTGAACCTCTTCCTTAACCAACTGAACACTCAACTGACTCCCGCAATCTTCTCCATAAGCCGGTGAGCGTGGTCTCGATTCCTATCGTCCTGCGACAACAAAAACTCGTGCTGGTTTCTGGTTTTTTAATAGATCAGATCGTATTGGCTGTGAAGGCGTGGCATGTTCACGCTTTTTGGTGGTCGTCCAATTCAAACTTAAAAACTCCAACTCAAAAGTGATGAGGATTAAGAAGAGGCAGACAAAACAAAGAAACCTGGGATTGGGTTTGGATTAAGCATCAGATAGGAATGGAGTTGAGGTTGGAGGAGACTCCATTTTTGTGTTGTTGACGGGCCAACAGCCTGAGGCCTCAGAGACCAGATAGCAAAGACGCTACTAAAAGTCTTTGCTTTTCTTTTCTTTCTTCCTTTAATACCCCAAACAAACAAGGGAGCTTTTGAGTTTGTGTTTACCTACACGTACCTTTTTCCATTAGTACGGAGGATTATTTTTTTTTTAATGAAATTTAAAAAAAAAATTTAAATTTAAGTTATAATTTTATTTAAGTTCATATTTTTTTTAATTTGAGTTTAAATTTAAATTTGTGGTTAAACTCGAGATTTAAATTTTTTTCTTTAATTCTGATTGAGATGATTAATAAAAAGACAAATAAAATTATATACATATACCCTATTAAAATTTTTCTTCACTATTGAGTTTTTATTAAAATACTATCTAAATATAAATTTAAATTTTGACACACTCAAACACAAATTTAAATAAATTCTTAATTTAAATCATAACTTAAATATACATATCTAAATATAAATTTAAGTTATAATTTTAATTTAAATTATAATTTAAACTTAACTTAAAATTATCACTTAAATCATCGACTCAAAAATGTAAAAAACAACCCCTTAGTTTCCTCTTGATTTCCAAGTTCCATCCCACACCGCACACACACACACAAAAAAGACTTTTTCCGTGCCCATTGTACTTTTTTTTTTTTTTTTTTTTTTTTTTTTTTTTGTGGTTTTCCGTCCCCTTTTTTTTTTTTTTTTTTTTTTTTTTTTTTTCAGTGTGAGGTGTGAACACGTAGTAGTGCAGGTGATTGCTTAGAAATTTCATTTTTCATGGAGAAAAAGACTACAAATTCCATAATTTTCTCTTGAAATAAATATTGACCACTCTACAGTTACTTTATATAATAGAGAGAGAGAGAGAGAGAGTTTGACATTCAAGTCAGGACTCGGCAGGTTGTCCCAAAGACAAAAAAGGCTTTTGTTAGTCTATTAATTGTTTATTCCAATTTTTTCAAAGCCGTGTTTGCGTCTTTGCTGGTGCCAACCTATATTATTTGGAGACTCACTGGACTGGAGGACCTTTTCTTTTTCCTTTAACTTTTGTTTTTATTTCCATTAATCTCAATTAAGTCCAATGTGTCCACCATTTCAAATGAAATCACCATCCCATTTCCCCAATCCCTTTTTTTTTTTTTTTTCTCTTTTGTTCTATTGGCTATCTGTTTGACAATCTCTTTCTCTCTCTCTGGTCGGCCAATTTGTCTCTGCTCCAAAACAAACCTCGTCTTATTACTGATTAAAATATTGAGGTTCTGTTTATTTTACCGATTTAAATTTAAAATTTAAATTTTGTTATAATAAAAAATTTTTAAAAACAGTCACATTTAATTTTTTTATTTATTACAATAAAAAGCTCTCACATAAAATCACATATAAACTCGAATTAAAAACTCGAATCAACGAATTAAATGGGCTCTAAGTCATGGCATCCTAAGGTCTCGTTCATTTTGCCGATTCGAGTTTTCAGTTTTAGGTTTTTACATCAGAAAATGTCACGTCTAACTTTTTCGACTACAATTAAAAATTTTTAAAAAATGTCGTATCTTAACCCGAATTAAAAATTCGTATCCGCAAACGAGCGAAGGTTAAATCTTGAAAAAAACAACCCTGTTTTCCTTTGTGTGTGTGTGTGTGTGTGTGATGCATGCTGCACAAAAGAAAAACAAAGTTGTTTGGATTTTCTCTGACAACGTAAGGATTTTATCAACTCAATTTGAAGGTTATATGGATATATTAGTATAATGATTTTCTTGTTGTATTATTCGACGCTGTTGGCCGTTAGGAGCATTCCTTGCGTGCATTGCATGTAATAGAAGATTCAATATATATCACTTGTTAGCCTTACAACTTCACATGCGGATATATACATACATAAATATTGATCGTGTTAACCAAAACTACTTTCTTTGCTAACAAGTGTTAGTTAATGTTATATCAATTGATTCTCAAGTCGATAATTGCATTCTATGAGGTATCCTGAAAATTCGGATTTAAATTCAACACCTTCTGTGAGCTCGACACCTCCCTCAAAACTCAACCGTATATCTTGAACCCGACACCTCAGGTCAAAAGTATGCTCAACTCGGCCTTTTTTGGGCCTGGTATCTAAGGGCATCGTTTTCACATGAGAAATAGAAGAATCACGATCCCCCCATGAGATCCGAATGGTCATCAAGGGAAGCAGGAGTAAAAAAAAAAGGTGATGGGCATTGGCTTTTCCCCGAAGAAGAGAGCTAGAAGTAGACAGTAGCCACTTTGTCATATTGAAGCCAAAAAAACAAAAACAAAAAACAAACCACGGCCCCCCAAATATATAATAATCCAACACACACACACACGCACACAGAGACACATATATATGTACACATTCATAAATATAAACTGCATGTTATTAATAATCCAATCATAATTTTGATGATTTCAGAAGTAGGGCCCTCCTTGAGATGACACATGATTCGCTAGCATTAGAACCCTTGTCTGTATCTTACTCTCTTATTATTCTCATTTTCCATTTACTGCATGTTATTATATATGTTTCTTTTATTTATTTTTGTTTTTTTTAGGAGGGGCTCAAAATCAAAATGTGACATCAAACGGCTTAATGAGGTCATGTGTTATTGATCTAGACAGTGTATCCTATTCCCCTCCATATGTAGTGTGACTACTTAACCCAAAAGGGCTGCTTCAATTGCACTTTCATTTTCGTTGAGAAAATGAGAACCAACGGCTTTAAATTACACTTTTCATTTACACTTTTAATTTTTGCTTCTAAAGATGCGTTATTATTGAATATAGTTATTAATAATATTACTGACCAAAGCTTATCTCTAGCATATGGATCTTGTACAATTACAAAGTTTGTCTAAGATTTCGTATTATTTTTCTTTTGATCATCCTATTATAAGGCAAGCTTATTGGAAAAGCAGCCATGTCTTCTAGGTAGTTTTGACCAATTATTCAATTTTCTTTCAAATACCATTCACAAATTACCAGACAAGGCCACGTGTGTAGGACCTCCATAACTCTCTGCTTCTCTTGCATTTCTTCCCTTTTGATTTTTATTATTATTATTTTTTTTAAAGAAGATTTTTGAATATACATCAATTCCCAAAATCCCCTCCACAATTTGTTATTTAATGGTTTTCCCCCTCAGCCACTCTTATCTGCTGCTACACTGAGGCACTTCCAAATTCAAACAGAAGACAGAGAGAGAGAGAGGAAGTGTTGAAACACCAATATGGTTCCTTAATTTGTTATTGTATGGCAGTTACTCTGTCTTTGTTTTCTTGCTTAACACATCTCCATTGCTATTGCTTTTGGCTATTGTTGTTGTTGCTATTATTTTTTTTTTGTGTTTGTTTTTTTGAAAAAATATTCAGCTCAACCCTTTAGAAGGGACGTCTATTATCATGTGGTAATTAATCAAAAGGTTTGAGTTCCAATTAAAGGAGGATGTCGTTGCCGAGCTATGATCCAAACGACAATGAAGCTGGTATTAAGCTTTTGGAGGAACTGACAACAAATGCAGACTTAGTACAACAACAGGTCTTGGAAGAGATACTCACCACAAACTCAGACACAGAGTATCTCAGTAGCTTTCTCAATGGCCACTCTGATAAGCAACTCTTCAAGACCAAACTCCCCATTGTTGATTACCAAGATATCCAGCCTTATATCGAACGAATCGCTCACGGTGACAAATCACACATCATTTCAGCCAAACCAATAACCGAGCTCCTCACCAGGTAACACAATCAGAGTATTGTTAATTGGATTTATTTGTTAATCATATGCATACATACATACATACATACATACGTATACTAATACACATGTACGCAGCTCGGGAACTTCAGGAGGGAAGCCGAAGATGATGCCTTCCACTGCAGAGGAGTTGGACAGAAAGACATTCTTCTACAATCTACTTGTGCCGGTCCTGAACAAGTGAGACGAGTCTACTTACATTACCGACACATAACAGTAATAAATACCAGTGTTTGTGTTTTGGGTAGACATTAATGAAACAGTCACGTAAATAGACATTTATGTGCAATAACGAAAAATAAAATGAAAATTCAGGTACGTGGAGGGGTTGGAGCATGGGAAAGGAATGTACTTGCTGTTTGTAAAACCGGAGATTCGGACGAGTTCGGGGCTAATGGCGAGACCGGTTCTAACAAGCTACTACAAGAGCAGCAACTTCCGAAAGCGGCCTTTCAACCGCTACAACGTCTTCACCAGCCCTGATGAGACCATACTCTGCCCCGACACCAAGCAGAGCATGTACTGCCAGTTGCTCTGCGGTTTAGTGCAGCGCCACGAGGTTTTGAGAGTCGGCGCGGTTTTCGCCTCTGCTTTGCTGCGCGCTATTAAGTTCTTAGAGGATTTCTGGAGAGACTTGTGTTCGGACATCAGATCAGGCCGTCTCAGCGACTGGATCGCCGATGGCGGTTGCAGGGAAGCACTATCTTGTGTTCTGAAGAAACCGAATCCAGAGCTGGCGGATGCGATTGAAAGAGAGTGCGGCGGCGGGGGGTCGTGGGAGGGGATAATTCGGAGAATGTGGCCGAGGACCAAGTTGGTAGAGGTCATCGTGACGGGGTCCATGGCTCAGTACATCTCAACTCTTGAATTCTATAGCGGAGGCCTGCCTTTGGTGTCCACAATGTATGCCTCTTCGGAATGCTACTTTGGCATCAATTTTAAGCCTCTGAGCAAGCCTTGTGACGTCTCCTACACTCTCATTCCCAACATGGCCTACTTTGAGTTCTTACCACTTCTCAATGACCGCGACCGCGACTACTGCAACGGCCAGGTTGTGAAATCCCAAGCAGTCGATCTCGTCGATGTGAAGCTCGGTCGCTATTACGAACTTGTGGTCACAACTTTCACCGGTGGCCTTGACTTCTTAATAACTTGTTACATATGAAATGAATCGTCTTTGTTCATTATTAGGATTGTGATGTGTTTAGTATAATTAATTTGGTGAAACTGCGTGCGTTTATGGTCAGGGTTGTACAGATTCAGAGTGGGAGACATTCTAATGGTGACGGGATTCCACAACAAGGCACCTCAGTTCCGATTCGTGCAGCGGAGAAACGTGGTGCTGAGCATCGACACCGACAAGACCAACGAAGAAGACCTCTTAAACGCCATGAACCGAGCCAAGCTGTTGCTTCACCCGCTGGGGCTGCTTCTGACCGACTACACCAGCTACGCCGACACCTCCTCAATCCCGGGCCATTACGTGCTGTTTTGGGAGCTAACTCATGACTCCTCCAAACCAAACCTCCTAGTACGTGATTCACTCGACAGTTGTTTGATGGAGGAATGTTGTTGGAGTGTGGAAGAGTCGTTGGACTCGGTGTACAGAAGGTGCAGGAGAAAGGACAAGTCCATCGGCCCCTTGGAGATCAGAGTTGTCCGCTGCGGTACCTTCGACGCGCTTATGGACTTGTGCGTGTCTCGGGGATCTTCACTCAACCAATACAAGACTCCGCGCTGTATTAAATCAGACGAAGCCCTTCACATTTTGGATTCAAGAGTTGTCGCCAGATTTTTCAGTCCAACAACTCCCTCCTGGGAGCCCACCCCTTTGGATTAATATGATCAATCAACCATTCGCCTTCATTCTATCATTTTCTTCATGTGACTCTCGTCATTAATTACCTAGTGTACTCTTATTCTGTGATGATTTATAAGTTTTGTTTAATTCCTGTAAATTTTTTTTTCAATTCAATAATATATGATTATGATATTTATGAAGCAATGTTCGTGCTATCTATGATGAATTAGTACTGGTGAGATGAGTTCTAAAACCCGAAAGTTTAAAGAGCCTCCCTATAATAAATATGAATATTGCTATATCTATAATATCCCTCCCCACAACTGCAAGAGGAGATTGATCATCATGTGCTTAATTATTTGGAACTAATAATAATGTCAGTTTGATGACTATCGCTCCAATCCATCTGGATTGTGGAGTGGAGAAATTATAACTATAAATATCGTCTTAATTTATGCAGATCAGAAAGTGATGAAGATATTGAATGCTCCTTTTTTTGTTTGTTTGTTTGTCATGGACAAATTAAACCTTGGGATGTTTTGTCATTCAATTCATCTTTTATCCATTATTAATTAGTACTAGTATTAGTTAACGCGATCGAATTTATAACATCAATCATATAATGTAATATACTATACATATATATATATATATATAATAGTAGAGTTAGGGATGAAAAGGCAGAGGCAAATTAAATGAGGCCACGACTAGTTATTTGGGAGGGAAATCATGAAATAATAATAATAAGAATAATAATAATAATAATAATAGTGTATATATGTGTGTGTATAATGTTATTTGGGAGGGAAATCATGAAATGATAATAATAAGCTAAGCAAAGCAAAGCAAAGCATGGGGATGGGGATGGGGGGACAATGAGAGCAACCGCCAACCCAAGGGCAAGGGGCCGGGCGGGACATAAATATTTAAGAAAATAAAAGCAAAAGGGGAGATGGATGAGTTAGAGAGCGAGCATGAGGGGCAAAGGCTTTTGGTATTTGTCTGGTCATGCAATGCATAATGCATTTATTAGAAACCATGTGGTCTTAACCACCACCAGCTTTACCCCATTATATATATATATATATATATTCATAATTCACAATATTTCAGGCCTCTAATTTCTCATTCTTATTCTCAATATTTCTCATTCTAATAAGCTACGTGCCTAAAGTAAGGCCCTCCTTCTATTATACTTCCCCTCCCCTCTGCCCTCTGGAGTCTGGTCATGTGGTGTGTCCTGTGTATGGATGCTGCATGCGCGTGTTTACACCCAATATTATATTATAATTCATATATATATGATGTGATCCACAAAACTCTCTCTATATATTATACACAGCAATGTTTAACTAGCTACCCTAGCTAGTGTGCTAATATATGTAGAGGATAACATATATTTATAGGAAATGTCTTTAGTCCGGTAGGTATAAAATGGCTGACTGATCCGGTTAGACAATTGTGACCGAGATTGGAATTAAACGGTGTAGATTTGTTTCTTTGTTTCTCCAAAACCTCTCACTTTCTCAAATGCACGCGCGAGCAGCATCATTCCCAAATCTTATTTTCTCTCGACCTCCCTCGACCTCCCTCGACCTTCCTCGAGCTCCTT
The DNA here is from genome assembly GCF_000414095.1 of Morus notabilis. Lineage (NCBI taxonomy): Eukaryota > Viridiplantae > Streptophyta > Magnoliopsida > Rosales > Moraceae > Morus > Morus notabilis. The sequence goes on along the minus strand of NW_010367909.1, from coordinate 24,052 downwards.
CGACCTCCTCCGCAGCCAGATCGGCACCGACGAGTTCCGAGAGGCGGACCGCGTCCCGACAACTCCCTCAAGCAAACCCACTCCTATCTCCTCCTCCACCCTGACATTTCCTCTCTCCTGAAACACCACCACTTCATCCTCTGTCTCCATCGCCGCTTCCTCGAACGCCTCCGCAGGGGTGTTGCCGGAGGTGACTTCCGACAGGCCGACAAGGAGACCCGCCGCCTAACGACCACTCCCACAACCAAACCCACTAACATTTTCTCTCCCCTCAAACACCACCGGTTCATCTTCTCCGCCTAACACTTCGTCGATGGAGATACTCCCGAGGTAATCTTCCAAACATTTTAAATTGTACAGCATTTGTAAAAAAGAACTTAATTATACCTCGATTGTAGACTCGAATTATCTGGAAAATGGAAAAAATGGTTAAAAGGGGGCGTTTTGCAGAAAATTGTAGACTCGAATTATCTGGAAAATGGAAAATCGAATTATCTCCATTATCAAGTTACGCAGAAAATTGTAAATAGAGGGGACATTTTGGAAGATAGAAACACTATGGGTGGGTCGAATTTGTGGTTATTTGAAGCTAATTTTGATTCGTTGCTTCGATTTGGTAGTTATAGGGTTTGTACATGTGGTAAACAAAAAACCTATTGGGAAAGTGAAACGTCCCAATAGTAGAAAACTTATATAGATGCAGTACAAGTGGATTCATTTATTATTTTTCTGAATAACTATGAAACCGAAGATGTTTACAAAAAAGTATTAGTTGATTTAGTATTAGTTGATTTAGTTGAAAGAGTATTTTACAAAAAAGTGAAAACCGAAAATGCAAGTGGATTTATTTTTGATTTTGCTGAATAAGTATGTAGGCGTGGATGTTTGTGGATGCTACAAGCTAGTATAATTTATTCGAGTTGAAAGAGTTTTATACTAAAAGTGTGCTATGCGATATATCGTGTAAGTAGTATGAATAAAATTGTGTGATTATTGCTATTGTCATCTTGGTGTTTCTTGTGGGTTTTTAATTTTAATCTTTTGGAAAAATGTGTTGAGGACAGATGCATCCTGTGACATGGGAAGCATAAATTAAGCTATGGTGACTAAACGGGGTCGTAAAAGGCAGAGTGTGGATCATGTAGAAGAGGACAAAGAGCATTTGTCCACTTCGGTTTCTAACCAAAAATTAAATGTACGATGCTCCCCACTGTGGTTTGGTAAGATGTGTGCTCATTTTAGTGAGCGTAGAAGGGCGTTGGTTAAAGGAATGGGGTTTGGGGGGTTGTTGGAAATGGCTAGTGTGCACATATGTCACAAATTGATTATGTGGATGGTGGACAACTTTAAAGAGGAGGATTGCTCATTGACTATTTGCGGGAAGACGTTTGTCCTCACAACGGAGTTGTTTGGTGAAGTTATGGGGTTGTCTGATGGGGGGGACGACTTTGAGCAGCAAGGCACGGATGAGGAAGTGAATAATTGGAAGAAAGAAATAATGGATGGAAGGAGGCACCTACAGTTGTCTGATTTGGAGGATGACTTGTTAGATGATAAGCATCCTGATGACATATTTATTAGGAAGTTTTTACTGTTTGCTAGTGGAACTATCTTAATGCCAACAACAACTGTTGTGGTTGGAACAACCATACTTTCTTCCATAAA
>NW_010367909.1:17683-20696 GCF_000414095.1 Morus notabilis | reverse complement strand
TCGGTGTCTAAGCATCTAAGTACCATGGGAGTACCGGATGAGTATTGGGTGGAGTTCACAGCTTTTAAGTTTGAAGGTTCTGCAGGTGCATGGTGGAAGCATATCCGGCGAATGCAAGATGTAGAGGGGATGACTTGGGAACAATTCGAAGCGCTCTTTAATGAGCAATTCTTTCCTCCAAGTTATCGAGATGAAAAGGCCATGGAGTTCATGGGCCTACAGCAGGGAGACATGACAGTGCGAGAATATGAAGCTAAGTTCAATGGACTGTCCCGTTTTGCTCCTTCCTTGATTGAACCGGAGCGCATGAAGTGCTTAAAGTTCGAGAAAGGTCTTAAGGGTGTGATCCGGAAATCAGTGGTAGCTTTAAGGCATCGAGTCTACAGTGACCTGGTTGCAGCAGCCATCTCTGTTGAACAAGAGCACATCACCTTCCTCCAAGATCGAGCAACTTCAGGAAAAATTTCAGGAGGACCTCAAAGGAATAACAGAAAAGGCCGTGATCAAGGGCAAGGTAGTGGGGGAGTGCCTAGTGGTAGCAGTGGCTCTTCGGGAAGTGGGAAGAGTGGACCCTATAGCTTCAAATGCCACCATTGTGGGGAGCTAGGGCATATCAAGAGGAATTGTCCTATCAGAGGCCAACAGGTGAACCAACAGGCCCAGCAATCACCGTAGAATCAAAGGGGCATTGCTCCTAGTCAAGACAGACTTCCATAGTTCACGCCTTTTTATCAGCCCCAGTTTCCTGCACAGATGTCAATTCCTCCTGCACTGATCTTCTGTCCGCCGAACTACTCTTATTTCTGGCCACAGGCTTCCGTATCTGTACAGTCTACCGCACCGCAGCAACAGTATAGGCCTGGAAACCAGAGGCCTAACAACAACGAAAGAGGAAAAGGGAAAGCACCGGGGCAGATGCATACCATGGCCGGGGGAAGTTCTGGAGCTCATGCCGGAAACCCAGTCGTCGAGGGTATGGTACCTATCTCTCACTCTTTTGCACGAGTTTTGTTCGACACTGGTGCTACGCACTCTTTTGTTTCCACTTCTTTTGTGAAAATTTTGGGTTTGAAACCCGATGACTTAGAGATCCCAATGTCCATAAACTCTCCACTGGGATGTGTGGAGGTGACTAGCATATGTAGGTCGTGTGTGATCACGATTGGAAATGAGAAGTTAAGGGCAGATTTGATAATCCTTCCCATGAATCAATTTGATGTAGTGCTTGGAATGGATTGGTTGTCAAGATATGGGGCGATTGTTGATTGCCACCGTATGAGAGTTACCTTGACTACCGGTTCTGGCACGATAGTAACGTATCAGGGAGGTGTTAACCCGGTTACTGAAGAGCGACTACTGAGGCATAGTGTCGGAGGACGACGGAATTTAACTTGTTTCTCATTCCTTTCGGCATTAGAGGGTGAATCCGGTATCGTCGAGGAGAATGTTGAGGTCCCCGTGGTCGATGAATATGCGGATGTATTCCCTGATGAGTTGCCTGGTTTACCGCCTGATCGAGAGATCGAGTTTTGTATCGACTTACTTCCGGAGATGGCTCCGATTTCTATTGCTCCATATCGAATGGCGCCTGCGGAGATGAAAGAGCTAAGGAAACAGCTCGGAGAGTTGGCAGAAAAGAGATTCATTAGAAACAGCACATCCCCGTGGGGTGCACCTGTCTTGTTTGTGAAAAAGCACGACGGATCCCTTCGGTTGTGCATAGACTACCGACAGTTGAATAGGGTTATCGTGAAGAACAAGTACCCATTACCGAGGACCGATGAGTTGTTCGATCAACTAGGAGGATCACGGTATTACTCAAAAATTGACTTGAGATCCGGATATCATCAGTTGAAGATTAGGGAAGATGATATTCTAAAAACAGCTTTCAGAACTCGCTATGGGCATTATGAGCTCTTATTAATGCCTTTTGGATTGACGAATGCTCCCGCCGCTTTTATGGACTTGATGAATCGAGTCTTCCGCCCATATTTAGACCAGTTTGTGATAGTCTTTATTGATGACATCCTGGTTTATTCAAAGACTTGGGAAGAGCATGAGCAACATTTGAGGATCGTTCTCCAGACTCTTCGAGAACACCAACTTTATGCAAAGAAGGAGAAATGTGATTTCTGGTTGACAGAAGTCCAGTTCCTTGGACATGTTATATCTGGACAAGGAATTTCAGTGGATCCTGCAAAGATTGAAACGGTGCTACAATGGGAATGACCAAAGAACGTTGCCGAAATTCGAAGCTTCCTAGGACTTGAGGGGTATTATCGACGATTTGTAAAGGATTTCTCGAGTATTGCTGCTCCAATGACTCGGTTGACTAAAAAGGAAGTCAGGTTTGAGTGGGATGCCGATTGTGAACATGCATTCCAAGAACTGAGGACTAGACTATCCAGTGCGCCGATTCTGACGATTCCTAATATTGATGAGCCGTACGAGGTGTATTCCGATGCATCGAGACGAGGACTCGGGTGTGTTCTGATGCAAAATGGACATGTTGTGGCCTATGCATCTCGTCAACTGAAGCCACATGAACAGAACTACCCCACGCATGATCTAGAGTTAGCAGCAGTGATTTTTGCTCTCAAGATATGGAGATGCTACCTCTATGGAGTAAAATTTCAGATCTTGTCCGATCATAAGAGTTTGAAGTATCTGTTCACCCAGAAGGACTTAAATCTGAGACAAAGAAGATGGATGGAATACATGGAGGATTATGACTTCACCTTGCAGTATCATCCTGGAAAAGCCAACGTGGTAGCGGATGCTCTCAGTAGAAAGACTCCAAGAATCCTAGCATCTTTGGTATTGGAAGATTGGAAACAGAGTGAAATTGTAGGTGATTATGATCTTCAGTATTATGAGGATCCTAACCAAGCTATGGTGTACAACTTGGTTTCAACGCCAATTCTTATACAACAAGTCAAGCAGAACCAATGGCAGGATTCGCATCTTCAAGGAGTTTGGACTCGAGTTCAGAATGGAGAAAAACTAGACGAAT
>NW_010367909.1:16198-17091 GCF_000414095.1 Morus notabilis | reverse complement strand
GAACTGAATTTCAGCACCGCATTTCATCCTCAGACCGACGGACAATCTGAGAGAGTTATTCAAATTTTGGAGGACATGCTTCGCGCTTGCATTTTAGATTTTGGTGGAAGCTGGAAGAAGTATCTTCATTTAGCTGAGTTCGCTTACAACAACAGTTATCAGAGTAGCATTGGGATGGCCCCATTTGAAGCGTTGTATGGCAGACCTTGTAGATCACCAGTTTGTTGGCTTGAGTCAGAAGATCGACTGACCCTTGGACCGGATGTTATCCAGGAGAATAATGAAAAGATAGCCGTGGTTCGGGAACGACTGTTAACGGCTCAAAGTCGTCAGAAGAGTTATGCTGACAGGAGGCGTAGACCCTTAGAGTTCTTAGAGGGTGATTTTGTCTTGTTAAGAGTCTCACCGCGCAAAGGGGTTACTCGTTTTGGTGTGAAAGGGAAACTCGCACCGAGGTACATCGGGCCATTTCAGATCACACAACGAGTCGGTGTCGTTGCTTACCGCCTTGATCTCCCTCCGGAATTGTCTCACGTACACAATGTGTTCCATGTTTCAATGCTTCGAAAGTGTCAACCTAATCCAGAAACCATTGTGCAATGGTATGACGTGCCGATCCATTATGACACGACTTACGAGGAAGTGCCCATCCAGATTCTTGACCGGAAGATGAAAAGCCTACGTCAACGTGAGATACCGTTAGTGAAGGTGTTGTGGCAACACCATGGCATTGAAGAAGTAACGTGGGAATTAGAAATGATGATGCAGGAACGATATCCGTATCTGTTAATATCGTGAGGTAAATTTCAATTTCAGGGACGAAATTTCTTAAGGGGGGTAGAATGTAACGCCCTTTAGAATTAAACATGTTTAATTATGCTAAATTGTGGATT
>NW_010367909.1:8074-13702 GCF_000414095.1 Morus notabilis | reverse complement strand
AATCACATACTTACTACATCCAAAAGTAGGACGCGTCCCTTTTAGTAAGACAAATATCATATATGAAGTCCTATTAGTAAGACGTATCTGTTTTGTCTTTACTAAGCATTCCTAATGAAATAGCATTTTTATTTGTTTCAACACTTCAACATTATCTAGCATATTACGATGTTGTATTAGTTATTTTCTTAGCTGATGTTAATGTCCAAACAAGTGAAGGAACTTATTCAAATGAAAATCAAGCTAATGTCATGCATTAAGCCACGACCTCTAAAGGCAAGCAATATCATGCTTGTGGTCGTTCATAATATCTTCTTCTTACAAAAATAAAATTTTGCGCAAATCAAACATTTACACAGCTTATATTTTACAGTTACATCAGCATGTTTTTTTTGGTGTACAAGCAAACTACAATACAACTTTATTGAACAACAACGACTAAGTCATTGTACACATTACTCTGTCACTTATTCACTTATTTATATCGGATCCACATGTCTCATACAGCAAATTACAGCTTGTTAGAACGACAACAATATTCAATCTTCAAATGACTAAAGACTTTTTCAAGCAAAAATAACTTCCAAACCAAGTTCAATCAATATACATATTGATATGTTATATGTTCACTTAATTTAAATAAGAAATACATGTATATTGCCGTTTCCTACAGCATTACGTAAAAAAAAACTTCCACACAACGTTTAATAACATGAAATACAATAAATCAGTCAATATACATCTTATTTCTGTATGTGTTTACTTATTGCTTACAAAAATACATGTTTCTATAATTAATATACATTGTCGTTCACATTCATTAACATGAAATACAACAATCAGTCAAATATACATATTTTTATGCTATATATTCACTTAATTACTTACAAAAATACATGTTTCTATAATTAATATACATTGTCGTTCACATTCATTAACATGAAATACAATAAATCAGCCAATATACATATTTTTATGCTATATATTCACTTAATTACTTACAAAAATACATGTTTCTATAATTAATATACATTGTCGTTCACATTCATTAACATGAAATACAATAAATCAGCCAATATACATATTTTTATGCTATATATTCACTTAATTACTATAAAATATACATATTTTGAGGATTAATATACATTACCATTTTTTATATACATCTTTACATATAAATATATACACAAAACGCATATAAATATACACACTTCAGCATAAATGTACAAATGCTGTTCTGGTCAGGCACTTTTCAAGTGCCTGACTAGAGACTTTGCCTATATTTATATATATATATATATATATATATATATATGGAAGCCAAAGCTGCAAGGTAATTATATGTAATAGGGAAGCCAAATATTGAAATAGTACTCTGGGAGCAATTAATTTGAGGGGAAATATATACACATATACATATAAAGTGATTGGACATACATTTATGTGGAGGGAGGCAAATGGGTTGGGGATGCAATAATCAATGTCTAAAGTGGAATAAGACGGATCACATAATTGATAGTGGCCAAACATTTCCAGGGAGGGAGGGAGGGAGAGAGGGGTAGGCAATTTTGGCAGTTTAAGGGAGAGAGAGAGAGAGAGAGAGGCACACGTGTGTGTTGGGGAGTCATGTTAGTTGGATTATTATTGTTATTAGGAGAACAAATGGCCAAAAAGGGGTGTGCTAAGCTGTAGCTGTCCTTTTGACCAACTCCTCCAATTTAATTTCTTTTTCTTTCTTTTTTTCCTTTTTAATTTTCCATTAATGTATATGTATATGCATATGCATATAATTACTTGATTTTCCTAGCGAGCTGCCCCTCACTCTCATCTCTTCTGATCATGTCCTTTTATGGATAATTATTATAACTTGTTCCAAAGTTCCAAACCAAAACCAAATCAAAACCCCAACTCTCCTTCTCAACTGGGTCCTTTCCCTGCTTCTCTGTCTACCTTAATTTGTAGTGTGTATGTATAATTATAATATCATATGCATCCAGCACCCTACTATTAGGAAACGTGAGTTTCCTATATGTGAGCCACATATTTATTCCATAATTATATTAAGTTATTTAATTAATTGGACTAATTAAGTGATCTAATCAAGAAAAGCCCAAATAGTCTCTTAACAGGGTATGGGCTGAATGGGTGGATGCCCATATTGACCCAATTAGGTTTAATTGGAGACTAATGAGACAATATATAAAGAAATTTAAGTTATGGTCCCCAATACGTCAAATCATTCGACAGTTTTCATTTTTCCTCATCTAGAGAGAACACACCCCATTAAGTTCTTCCGCATCTAGAGAGAAAACACCCCATTAAGGAACTAAAGAGATTTGACTGAGGAAGGGAATAACCGTCATGCTCATTGTCTTAGAGAATTCTACTGGAAATTAAGACTGCACCAATGGAGACAGGTATTTATTCTAACTAAGGAGATTTTCTTAGTAATTTGGTGTGATGATTCTTGAAATGTGGAATAAGGATTTAAAACTCTAACAAGTGGTATCAGAGCGATCATCACATTAAATTATTGAGAGAATTTTTATCTCCAATATCTCTGGCTGAATATCATGTTGATTGATTCATATGATTTTTCTTTTGTTTATGGAATTTTAGATATGCTTTATTTTGTTAAGAAAAGCATGTATATAGATAATCATATGAATTCTTGGTGATTAATTTTGATCAATATTTGTTGAATAATTTTTGGAATTATTTATTATTCACAAAATTGATAGTCTGGAAAATTAAGAAAATTTGGTAAAAGAATTAATGAAAAGAAAGTTTTTTTTTCTTCTGGAAAATTTTTGTTCTTTCGTTCTTCGTTGTCTTCTTTTTTTGGAGAAGGAGTATGGCCGGCGGTAGCCTTGGCCACCGGCGCTACGGAATCAAGGGCGCTGCCGTTGGGCCGCGTCGACAGGGTAGCTGCGGCGGGATGTAGACCAGTGGCGGCCAAGGCCGCCGCATAAGGAAAAGATTAAAAAAAAAAAATTTTGTTGCCGGTGGCAAGCTTGCCGTCGCCGGCGTCTGGATTCCCAGGTGCAGTCGTTTGGTTGCACCGGACAGTTATTACCACGACCGGCCGGCCGCGGCATGGGGACTGGCAGTTTGGTGGCCACCAGTGGAGAAGAAGGGTCGCATGACCTTAGGGTTCTCCTAATTCTGGGCTTCGGCCCAGAACAAAAAAAAAAAGGACACGGGCCAGTTCAGGCCTATGACAAAAAAGAGAAGCACAAGCCCAAGGGCCTGTGCATTAGAACTAAAGGGCCGCAGGTTATTACCTGCGGCCATAAGAAAAATAATTGCTAATTTTTGGCATGTTTTGGGTTTATTTTAGACCCAATTTTAGAGATTTTGGACAATTTTGTTTAACCCATTATGAAATTAAGTGCAAATTAATTAAAGATTTAATTGAATAAAATGAAACTCTAGTTCTTTATTTTTGTTTTATTTGATTATTATTACACTTAATTGTCTTGTATTTTGAAATAAATTGATTGAAATAATATTGTTGCCAAAGTAATCTCTGTTGTGGATGTTGATTTATTTTAAAATATAAAGATGAGTATACATATTATTTATGCGAATAATGATCGGCCTAAAGGAAGGTTATTATTTGGCCAAATGATGGGTATACCTGTGGTAATAAATATGTGCCAATTATAAAGCTCTCCATGTGAGCAATAGTCAGCTCAAAGGAAGGATATTATTTGACAGAATTTATTGTCAATATTTGATTACTGCGCGGAGAGTACCACTTACAAGCTGATATTTCTGGTCCAAAGACTAAATATCAGTGTTGTGCTAGGTATCTTGAAATCGGCCTACCTTGATTCGAGTTATTTGTTTATGTCATGTATGCATTATATGGTTTAATTATGACATGAATGTTGATTGTGAGTATATTTTATTTTTTGTTCTCTATTTAGTTTCTGCTACTGCTGTGAATGTTTCTGCTTAAGTTAACGCGATCTCAATGCTGAATGGGATGAATTTTAAAGTTTAGAAAGAGAACGTGGAAATGACTTAGACCTTGCGCTCAGGACAGAGCGTCCCACTATTACTACGGAAAATCCGAACACGGATAAAATTGAGAAGTAGGACCACTCTAACCGCATGAGTCTAATGATCATAAAACGCTCCATTCTGGAGGCGTTTCGAGGCTTTATTATGAGAGCACTAATGCCAAGAAGTTCCTCAAAGAACTTGAGCAATATTTTGCCAAGAATGAAAAGTCAGAAACAAGTAACCTTCTGAATAAACTCATTTCTATGAGGTATAAGGCAATGGGGAATATAAGGGAGTACATTATGAAGATGTCTAACATCGTTGGGAAACTAAAGGCACTAAAGTTAGAGTTGTCTGAGGATTTACTCGTGCATTTAGTTCTCATATCTCTTCCTGCACAATATAGTCAATTTAAGGTGGGCTATAACATCCAAAAGGAAAAATGGACTGTTAATGAGCTCATATCATATTGTGTGCAAGAAGAAAAAAGGCTTCAGCGAGATAAGACTGAAAGTGCTCACTTGGCATCAACTTCTCAGAATAAGAACAAAAAGAGAGCTATGGATACTGCAGATGGAACACCTCAGCAGAAGAAGAAACCAAAGAAACAGGATAAGGCATTCACCTGCTACTTCTGCAAGAAGGAAGGACACATGAAGAAAGAGTGTTCCAAATACGCCGCTTGGCGTGTAAAGAATGGTAAGCTTCCCGCTTTGGTTTGTTCTGAAGTTAATTTAGCTTTTGTACCTAAGGATAGTTGGTGGGTAGATTCTAGTGCTACTACTCACATAAGTATGTCTATACAGGGTTGCCTATGGAGCCGACTGCCAAATGATGCTGATGTTGGTTGCTGAATCGAATTCGGCTGCGGAAGCGTGGGGAAAGGCGGATCGTGTATAACAAAAATTTTCATAAAAATTTTGAGATACTCTATAGATTATATTAATTTATGCACGAATAAATTAATCACATTAATTTACATCAAGAACTCAATCCGAAAAAATACCTGGAAGCCGACTTGGATGATAACTTGAGTTCTTTGACCACGAACAATCCTTGCTCCAAGCTTTGTGTTTAGAATACCAAAGTCTTCCACGTCGATTCCTGTATCACCCTGAAGAATTAATTGAGATTAATTAAGGTAATTGAGATTATTAGTGTGCCTAGTCTGGATTATTAATTGAGTTTAATTAATAAATGTTTCTGACACGTGTGAGTTTAAATAGTTCCAAGGTATTTAAATTATTCTCAGTAATTTATTTTAAACCAGAAGTGTGTATGGGCGCATTTCTAGACCGCTCTTTTAAAATATTGACACTTGTCCATTTTCTTTCATTTTTCTTTTTCTTTTCTTTTCTTTTTTTTTTCTTTCTTTTCCTTTCTTTCCCGTGCACTCTCTCTCTACTTCACTCTCACTCTCCCATGCTCTCTCTCACTTTCTCTCTCTCTCTCTCTCTCTCATTTTTTGTCCCAAATCAAACGGATCTTGAACCAAGGAAAGATTTAAAGAAGTTTTCAACGTCAAGAGAATGATTCGAGTGAAGATTACTGAAAGAACCTCTCTTGAATCTTACATTTTCGGATTTCAAAACCCATTTTTGGTTCAAACCGGATTTT
>NW_010367909.1:5904-6126 GCF_000414095.1 Morus notabilis | reverse complement strand
CCATGAGGTTCCATGACTAAACAAGCCATGGTTTTCAAAGCGTTTTCTTTTACAAATGAATCCCTTTCTTTTAAAACATTTCAAGGCCATAATCATTTTTGAAAACAGGCTCACAAGGAAAAGGGATAGAAATCCTACCTCGCACGATCAAACCTGGGACTAGCGTTGCCTTTTCCGGCTTCCGCTTCCTCAAGCCCTTTCAGTCTGAATCCACAGCGAGCA
>NW_010367909.1:2487-5871 GCF_000414095.1 Morus notabilis | reverse complement strand
AATTCTCATTCCTAAAGCAATCCAAATCTCAATTTCTGACCAAGATTTCCTATTAGTGTGCCCTAATCCATTTTCATGTTTCAAATTATCATTCCAAGGGTTTTCAATCTCAAAACAAGGATTAACAATGCTAATCCATCTATCTCAAGTGCCCAAATGAAGCTAATTTGGGTTCTCCCTGAAAACAGGGGTCAAAACAGCAATTGCAGGTCGAACAGGGTCAAACCCCGTGTCAACCGGTCGACCGGTGACAGAGCAGTGGAGCACTACCGATCAACCGGTAGTGTGCACACCGGTCGACCGTACCAGTCGACCGGTCAGCCTTACAGTCTGGTCGACCGCATAGGTCGACCGATTTCCATATGATCCGGTCGACCGCACTGGTCGACCGGTGGAATCAGTTGCGCGAGAGAAGCTTACGGAAATCAATCCAAAACCTGCAAATCCAGTCCCAAATTAAGATTTTTGAAAGGGAAACCACTAGATCTGGGTTCTAGGTCCTAAAACAAGTCCAAAGAACCCCAAGATCTCCAATTTCTACTCTAGTTTTACTCAAAAACCATCAAAATCCCGGTTTGAACCAAAAATGAGTTTTGAAATCTGAAAACGTGAGATTCAAGAGATGTTCTTTCAGTAATCTTACCTCGAATCCTTCTCTTGACGTTGAAAACTTCTTTAAATCTTTGCTTGGTTCAAGATCCGTTCGATTTGGGACAAAAATGAGAGAGAGAGAGAGAGAGAGAGAGTGAGAGAGAGCATGGGAGAGTGAGAGAGAGAGCGTGAGGGAGAGAGACGCACGGAAAAGTAAGAGAAAAAGAAAAGAAAAGGAAAAGGAAAAAGAAAAGAAAAGGAAAAAGGAAAGGAAAAGGGCATGTGTACAATATTTTAAAAGAACAGTCTAGAAATGCGCCCATACACACTTCTGGGTTAAAATAAATTACTGAGAATAATTTAAATACCTTGGAACTATTTAAACTCACACGTGTCAGAAACATTTATTAATTACACTCAATTAATAATCCAGATTAGGCACACTAATAATCTCAATTACCTTAATTAATCTTAATTAATTCTTCAGGGTGTTACAGCTTCACCCCCCTTAGGCAATTTCGTCCCTGAAATCAAAGCCTACCTCAAAGTGTGAATAGATGCGGATAATGCTCCTGCATCATCGTTTCAAGCTCCCATGTTGCTTCCTCAACTCCATGGTACTGCCATAATACTTTTACTAGAGGAATCTCACGATGACGCAGACTCTTTATTTTTCGGTCAAGAATCTAAACTGGTGCCTCCTCATACGACGTGTCATACTGTATCGGAACATCAAACCACTGCACTACGGCTTCCGGCTTAGGTTGACATTTCTGAAGCATGGAGACATGAAACACGTCATGCACGTGAGATAATTCAGGCAGTAAAGCCAATCGGTAAGCCACCACTCCGATTCGTTGCATGATCGGGAATGGTCCTACATACCTTGGTGCAAGTTTCCCTTTCACACCAAACCGAACAACTCCCTTGCGTGGAGAAACCTTCAGCAAAACAAAGTCACCTTCCTGGAATTCCAAAGGCCTACGCCTACTGTCAGCATAACTCTTTTGTCGACTTTGAGCTGTCAATAGTCGCTCCCGAATCACAGCTATCTTCTCATTATTCTCTTGAATGACTTCCGGTCCAGTGCTCAGTCGATCCTCTGGTTCCAACCAACACACAGGTGACCTACAAGGACGACCATACAGAGCTTCAAACGGTGCCATTCCAATACTGGCCTGATAGCTGTTGTAAACTCAGCTAGATGCAAGTATTTCTTCCAGTTCCCGCCAAATTCCAGAATACAAGCACGAAGCATATCCTCCAGAATCTGAATTACCCTTTTAGATTGCCCATCAGTCTGGGGATGAAATGCTGTACTGAAGTTCAAGTCTGTTCCCATGGCTTCCTAGAAACTCCTCCAATACCTTGCATTAAAGCGCGTGTCACGATCTGACGTGATAGACAGTGGCACTCCGTGTAGCCTCACGATGTGCTCCAGGTACAATTCTGACAGAATCTTCCGAGAATACGTCGTATGGAACGGTATGAAATGCGCGGACTTCGTCAGCCTATCCACCACCACCCAGATGGCATCGTGCTTCAGCTCGGTTCTCGGTAGCCCCATCAGAAAATCCATAGTGATGTGCTCCCATTTCCATCCAGGGACAGGAAGAGGTTGTAACTCTCCTGCTGGCTTTCGATGCTTAGCTTTAATCCGGAGGTAAGTCACACATTCTGAGACATACTCACGAACGTCCCTTTTCATGCCTCTCCACCAATACTGTCTTTTCAGGTCCTGGTACATCTTTGTACTTCCCGGATGTATGGCATACCTCGATTTGTGTGCCTCTTGTAGAATCGTCTTCTTTACCTCACCTGCCTTAGGAACAGCAAGGCGGTTGCGGAAATACAAGACTCCATCCTCTCGGATTTTCCAATCCTTGAATTGTTCTCCATTCTGGATTCAAATCCAAATTCCTTGGAGGTGTGGATCTTGCCATTGATTCTGCTTAACCTGTTGTACAATATCCAGTGTAGAGATTAGGTTGTACACCATAGCCTGGTTACAATCTTCGTAGAACTGAAGATCATACTCACTCACCACTTCAGTCCTTTTCCAATCTTCCAAAGCTAACGACGCCAGAGCCCCCATCGTCTTCCTGCTAAGGGCATCAGCCACCACATTAGCTTTTCCAGGATGATATTGCAGAGTGAAGTCGTAATCTTCAATGTACTCTACCCGTCTCCTTTGTCTAAGATCCAAGTCTTTCTGAGTAAACAAGTACTTCAGACTTTTATGGTCAGAAAAGACCTGAAACTTTGCTCCATAGAGATAACATCTCTATATTTTCAGAGCAAATATTACCGCTGCCAGCTCCAAATCATGAGTGGGGTAATTCCGTTCATGTGGTCTTAATTGGCGAGATGCGTACGCTACCACGCGTCCACCTTGCATTAAGACACAGCCAAGCCCACTTCCCGAGGCGTCAGAATACACCTCATATGGTTCTTCACTATCAGGAATAGTCAAGACTGGTGCACTTGTCAGTCTGACCTTCAGTTCCTGAAAAGCATTTTCACACTCAGCGTCCCACTAGAATTTGACTTCTTTCTTAGTCAACCGAGTCATCGGTGCAGCGATGCTCGAGAAGTCTTTCACGAAATGCCGATAGTACCCTCCAAGTTCGAGGAAACTACGAATCTCTACTACATTCTTCGGCCTCTCCCACTATAGCACAGTCTCGATTTTAGAAGGATCTACAGAAATTCCCTGTCCAGAAATCACATGCCCAAGAAATTTCACTTCTGTCAGCCAGAAGTCAGACTTCTCCTTCTTAGCATACAACTGGT
>NW_010367909.1:0-2347 GCF_000414095.1 Morus notabilis | reverse complement strand
AACACGGTTCATAAAGTCCATGAATGCAGCCGGGGCATTCGTCAACCCAAACGGCATTACCAAAAACTCAAAGTGCCCATACCGAGTTCTAAATGCAGTCTTCGGAATGTCTTCCTCCTTGATTTTCAGCTGATGGTACCCAGATCTCAAATCAATCTTAGAGTAGAACTGTGATCCACCCAACTGATCGAATAATTCATCGATCCTTGGCAGTGGGTATTTATTCTTCACAGTTACCCTATTCAATTGACGGTAGTCAATGCACAACCGAAGGGATCCATCGTGCTTCTTCACAAATAGCACCGGTGCATCCCAAGGGGAAGTACTATTCCAGATATACCCCTTTTCTGCTAGCTCCTCAAGCTGCATCCTTAATTCTTTCATCTCCGCCGGAGCCATCCGGTATGGAGGAATAGAAATAGGTGCCGTTCCCGGGACCAAATCTATACAGAATTCAATTTCCCGATCTGGCGGTAAACCAGGTAGCTCATCAGGAAATATATCTGCAAACTCATCCACTACAGGGGTTCCCGCACTATCTCCAGTTACTTCAAGTTCACCTTCTAGAGCAAGAAGAGAAGAAAAACATGCTAGATTCCTCCGTCCCCCAACATTGTACTTCAACAGTCGTTCTCCTAGGACTGGATTCAAATCTGCCTGATAAGAAATCGATGTTCCAGACTTAGTCGTCAGAGTCACTTTCCTACGGTAACAATCAACAATTGCTCCGTATTCTGACAACCAATCCATTCCGAGGACCACATCAAACAGGCTCATCGGAAGGATAATCAAGTCTGCTATCATTTGCTCACCGCCAATCGCGATCTCACATGATTTACACACACTCATTACCTCCACACATCCCAGTGGAGAGTTCAAAGTCATCGGGACTTCTAAATTCTTAGGTTTTAGTTTCAAGGCCCGAACAAAAGAACTTGATATAAATGAGTGTGTGGCACCTGTGTCAAACAACACGTGAGTAAAAGAATGAGAGATTAGAATCATACCCTCAACCACTGCGTTGCTGGTCTGACCTCCAGAGCTGCCTCCTGCCAGGGCATAAGCTTGTCCTTGTACTTTCCCTTTCCCTCTGTCACCAACATTAGGCTGTTGAGTCGGAGGCCTATACTGTTGCGGCGGAGGTGGTTGCACCGGTCTCAGCACTTGAGGCTGGAATTGTGTAAGCAGAGGTGGTTGATAGGTCGGCACAGAGGGGGATTGCATCTGTTGTGGCTGATATGGTGGCATGTACGGTGGTGGCCCTTCTTGACTGTACGAAGCATCACTTTGGGCTTGTTGAGCCGGCGGTAGGACAATTCCTCCTAATATGGCCCACCTGCCCACAATGGTGACACCTGGGCCCGTATGGAGCATTTCTATCACTTCCGGATGAACTACTGCCATCGCTTGTCATTTCCCCAGCCATTTGTCCCTGGTTGCGGTTTCTCCTACCACTCCGCTGTGGTCCACCCGAAACAGAAGGTCTACCAGAGACAGAGACTCGACCAGTTGCCTCTTTGCTTTGATGATAGGCCAAGTTATCCTGTTCCACCTGTGTAGCAGTAGCTACCAAATCCCGGAAGTTCCGGAGTCTCAGAGCCACCAAGGATCTTCTCACAGAGTTCTTGAGGCCCTTCTCAAACTTAAGACATTTCATGTGTTCAGACTCCACTAGTGATGGCGCAAACCGGGATAGGTCATTAAACTTGGCCTCATATTCCCTTATAGACATGTCTCCTTGCAGTAGAGACATAAATTCCAGCGCTTTTTCTTCCCTGTAACTCTGAGGGAAGTACTGTTCATTGAACAGTGTCTCAAATTGCTCCCAAGTCAATCCTGTAACATCCATTCTCCTCTTGACCTGTTTCCACCAAGTGTTCGCTAAGCCCTCTATTTTGTACACCGCAAACTCCACCCAGTATTCATCTGGAATTCCTATAGTACTTAAATGCTTGACTATGGAGTCTAACCAGAACTCTGCCTCCTGGGGTCCTCCCTCACTATTAAATGAGGGGATAGGCGCACGCCTAAATTCCTGGAAGTACCCTTGCTTCCTATCCTCAACCGGCCGCTCGTTTCGAGCTCTTGTGGCCATGCCTTGAAAGGCAGCATACATGGCATCCAGAAATCCTTGATTCTGTTGTGCCGGTTGATTAGCAGGCCTACGGCGAGGCGCCATTTCCTTCAACTGAAATAAAACTAGACTATTCAGTGGATTACAGATGTCACACATGTATGTACAATCCTGGGGTTTCTTAACCTAGGGCTCTAATACCACCTTTGTCACACTCCCCAAATGGGGTGGGTGATGTGGAGCTCGATTAGGGATTAATAAAGCAGATTCCCA
>NW_010367908.1:0-1334 GCF_000414095.1 Morus notabilis | reverse complement strand
AAATGGCCTAAAAAATGATTAAAAAAAGTAAGATGCAGACAAAAAGCCCATGCCGCGTGTAGTGGGGCACCCAGGGGCCGGGATAGGTTAAAAAATTTATATTTTTATTTATGTTTTGTATTCTAAAATTAATATACAATTTTTAGGAATTAATGCAATGAGCGGCACCATTTTTTTGATGAATATTCTATTTTTTATGATTTTCTTTATTTTTTATATTTGAAAAATAAAATAAAATAGAAATGACGCGAAAAAAAATTAAAATTTTACAGACACAATCCTTATATTTTTCTGGGCATGCTTGCAAAAAATGGTCTAAAAAATGACAAAAAAATAAAACCTCATCAAAAAGCCCTCGCCCTATGTAGTAGGGCACCCAGGGGTCGGGATGGGTGAAAAATTTTTATTTTTATTTATGTTTTGTGTTGTAAAATTAATATACAATTTTTAGGAATTAATGCAACAAACGGCACCATTTTTTATGAATATTCTATTTTTTTATGATTTTTTTATTTTTCATCTTTTAAAAATAAAATAAAATCCAAACGATGTCAAAAAATTATGAAATTCTGCAGACACGATCCTAACATTTTTCCGGGTGTGCCTGCAAAAAAATGAATCAAAAAGTCATTAAAAAAATGTAAAACGTTGTTAAAAAGCCTCTGATGAGCGTAGTGGGGAGCCCAGGGACCGGGATGGGTCAAAATTTAGATTTTTATTTACATTTTACATTCTAAATTTAATATAAGATTTTTAGGCATTAATGCAATAAGCAACACCATTTTTTGATGAATATTTATTTTTTATGATTTTTTTTATTTTTTATATTTGAAAATAAAATAAAATAAAAAATGATGTCAAAAAATTATGAAATTTTGCAACCACAACCCTTACATTTTTCTAGGCATGTTTGCAAAAAATAGGCTAAAAATGACAAAAAAAGTAAAACACTGTCAAATTGCCCCCGGCCCGCGTTGTGGGGCACCCAAGTGTCGGGATGGGTAAAAAATTTATATGTTTATCTATATTTTCCATTCTAAAATTAATATATGGTTTTTAGGAATTAATGCAATAAGTGGCACCATTTTTTGATGAATATTCTATTTTTTATGATCTTCTTTATTTTTCATATTTTAAAAAAATAATAAAATAAAATAAAAATGACGTCAAAAAATTATGAAATTTTGCAAACACAATCCTTATATTTTTTTGGACATGCTTGCAAGAAATGGGGTCAAGAAATTGCAAAAAAAGAAGTAAAACACTGTCAAAATGCCATCGACCAGCGTAGTGGGGCACCCAGGGGCCGGGATGGGTAAAAAATTTACATTTTT
>NW_010367907.1:0-782 GCF_000414095.1 Morus notabilis | reverse complement strand
AACCAAAAAACCCAGAGAAAAGAAGAGCAAAAAAGTAAAAAAATGAGAATAAATGAAAGCGGCGAAGGAAATGAGAGAGAGGTGGAGGAAAAAGGGCTCCATCGAAGAACTGAAGAGGGAATCGAGGACAAAAGAAAAATTAGGCCTCTACTGGTTGCAAAATGACCAAAAAACAAAAGCCCAAAAATTCAGAATGAGAGAAACAACGGGGGCAAAATCGGAAAACCAACCCATCACACAGGGATTAAAAGACCAAACCACCCCTGCACCAGCCAAAGGAAGGAGCAATAAATCGAGGGCAAAAGCGTCATTTCACTGTAGAAGGAACAGTGAACTGAGTCTTGATGAACAGTAAACCCCAACTCTCCTTTAGTATATTTATAATATGTACTGAACAGATGCTCCCGTAAATACGAAACTTCCGTTCATATTTTTTTTTATTTTTCTTTTGTTCCTCTTTTTGTCTCTCCCTTCTTTTTTAATTGTTACCTATTTCCTTTATGATACATATTTTTTCCTTTTCTCAAATGTGACCCTCATAAATATTTTTCTTTGATTGTTGCATCGAAATAATATCTTCTCATATACATACTAATCAATTTTTTTCTTTGAGAAATGACCTTTTCAAATATAATTTTTTATATGTACCAATAAATAATCTTCAATATTTTGTTTTAGTCAGAAAAAAAAATCAAGGCACATTTAAAAAATTATTTTAGTAGGAACAAGCCAAGAAAAAAAGCATGTTGAACAGAATTATACCATAGAGGTGCTTTTAGTAA
>NW_010367906.1:0-469 GCF_000414095.1 Morus notabilis | reverse complement strand
CACTGGAACGGCGACAACATTTGGTGTTGAAACGAGGCCCATCAGCCGTAAGAGAGAAGCTCTCTTTGTGCTCTACAACGGCCCCGGGATGGGCGACAAATTTTGGTGTCGTAACGGGCACCATCAGCCGTTAGATCGAAGCTCTCTTCACGATCTACAACTGGCATAGGAAGGGCGACAACTTTTTATGTCGTAACGGGTCCCATAATCCGTCAGATCGAAGCCCTCTTCCCCCTCTACAACCACCCCAAATTTAACGACCACTTTTTGTATCGTAACGGGGCTAGCCCATTAGAGGTTATATCGAAGCTCTCTTCGTGCTCTATCGCCGCCACCAGAATGGCGACAACGTTTGGTGTCGAAACGGGGCCCATCAGCCGTTAGATCGATGCTCTCTTCGCGCTCTACAACCACCCCGCAAAGGGCGATAAATGTTGGTGTCGTAACGGGGCCCAACAACCGTTAGATT
>NW_010367905.1:0-1101 GCF_000414095.1 Morus notabilis | reverse complement strand
CTCTTCGTGCTCTACAACTGCCACGGGAACGGGGACAACCCTTGGTGTCATAACGGGGCCGGCCCTTCAGATGTTATATCGAACCTTTCTTCGCGCCCTACCACCGCCACTTGAATGGCGACAACGTTTGGTGTTGAAATGAGGTCCATCATCCATTAGATCAAAGCTCTCTTCACGCTCTACAACCACCCCGGGAAGGGCGACAAATTTTGGTGTCATATCGGGGCCCATCAGCCGTTAGATCGAAGCTCTCTTCGTGATCTACAACTGGCATGGGAACGGTGACAACTTTTTATGTCGTAACAGGTCCCATAATCCCTCAGATCAAAGCGCTCTTCCCCCTCTACAACCGCCATAAATTTAGCGACAACTTTTTGTGTCGTAACGGGGCCGGGCCACCAAAGGTTATATTGAAGCTCTCTTCGCGCTCTACCACCGCCACTAGAATGGCGACAACGTTTTATGTCAAAACGGGGCCCATCAGCCATTAGATTGAAGCTCTATTCGCGCTCTACAACTGCCCCAGGAAGGGCGATAAATATTGGTGTCGTAACGGGGCTCATCAACCGTTAGATTAAAGAAGCTCTCTTTGCGATCTACGAATGGCACAGGAACGACGACAACATTTGGTGTCGTAATGGGGCCCATCAGCCGTTAGATCGATGCTCTCTTTGCGATCTATGACTGCCAAGAGAACGGTGAAAAGTTTTGGTGTCGTAACTGGGCCCATAATCCGTCAGATCGAGGCTCTCTTCGTCCTCTACACCCGCCACGGGATCGGTGACAACTTTTGATGTCATAACGGGGCCCATCACCCGTTAGATCGACCCTCTCTTCACAATCTACAGCTGCCACGTTTTCGGTGAAAAATTTTGGTGTCCTAACGGGGCCCATCGGGCGTTAGATCGAAGCTCTCTTCGCGCCCTACAACTGCCACGGGAATGGTGACAACTTTTGATGTTGAAATGGGGCCCATCAGCGGTTTGATCGAAGCTCTCTTCGTGATCTACAATTGCCACAGGAACGGCGAAACTTTTGGTGTCATAACGGAACCCATCAGCCGTTAGATCGATGCTCTCATCACGATCTACGAATGGCACG
>NW_010367904.1:227878-262035 GCF_000414095.1 Morus notabilis | reverse complement strand
ATATATATATATATATATTAAAAAAAGAAGATTTCATTAAAGAATTAAAACATATACTAAAATATGAATGATTTTACAGTATAAGATATAAACCTCAACCGGAAATGGTTCAACTAGTGCAAATTAATAACGCTTAATGAGTCCAAGAACAGAAAATATCTGGACACACAAAGAACGAACAGTCGTATTTCATAAGTCAAATGTTGATTACAAGTTTCAACCAAAAAGTGAACTATAATCCTACAAACTTTATCACGTTACTTTTATCATTAATATTCATTACCATTCCAGTTAATTACTTTAGAAACAAACTAAAACCTTACACTTCTTTTGCTCGGGGTTTTGCTCCTTGAACTTGCAGTCGTTCCTTTCCCCATCATCGTTAATGCCTCCAAATTTCATACGTAATCACCAGCCCCGTTCTTTTCATTGATTCGAGTTTTGTTATTGTAAAAAGCTCTAAAAAACGGTAACATCTAACTTTTTTACTACAATAAAAAGCTCTCACACAACATCACATCTTAACTCGAATTAAAAACTCAAATTAGCAAACCGAACGGGTAATGCTAACCGTATTCTGTATAAATAATGTTTTCCTCCAGCGATAGTGAAGGATACCAAAACTTAAGTGGAACCCACTAAAATATTATTGTATGTTCTCTAGGGATTCCATATTTAATTTAGAAAAGGACTGGATAAGATATAATTAATATCTTTAAACCACATTTGTTTTCTTTTTGGAACTAAAAAAAAAAAAATCTAATTATTACTTTAGTTTATATTTGGAAAAGGAAGGTTCAATATGTAAAGGTGGTTCTATTTATATCTCTCTTCTAACTCTTCACATCCCCTCAATTAAAAATTTCTTATTATAAAAGACCCATAAATAAAATGATAAAAAAATGACAATAGACTTAATTATATTAAAAAAACTAATAGAGAGTCTTTTTTCTCTCTACATACCCCACATATCATATTCTCAAATTATAAACTATTTCTATTTCAAAAATCCATAGCTAAACCCTAATTTTTACTTTTCAATAACTAGTCTAAAAAGTCATATGGATGTATGTTAATTTTTTTTTTACTATTTGTTGTATAAAGTTTTTTTTTTGTTTTACTTTTTATTTTTCATTTTGTGTTCATAGTTATTTGCTATTTTATCTTTTAAGGAAATCGTTTTAACTTTTTCGTTTTTTATAATGCTAAATTACAGGGTTTTTTTTTTTTTTTTTTTTTTTAATGCCGATTGTGCTCATATATAAGGTAATATCTTACTGCATTTTTTTAAGAGTGTGTAGTTAGAAAGTAGTGTGGAAAATAAAGAAGTAGGGTGGGTGTGGATAGAAAAGAGGGGTGTAAGTAAAATCATCCTTAATGATTTTATAAAAAATAGTTAGAGGTAATTTTAGAATAATTAGGGTGTGTAAAAAGAAAATTTAATCATTTAAATATTATGTAAAGTGTGTAATTGGAAAGTGGATGTGGAAAATAAAAAGAGAAGTGTGAATAGAAATATCCATAAATAAATTGATACGTTTATGTTTCTTCGTGCTTTTGAAAAGGATTGTTTTGTTCAATTATAGCCTGTAAATTCGTCTATCTTGTTTTTTTTTTTTTTTTTCTCATCCAAATTAAGTGCATACTTTCAACAGGATACAAAAGTTAGCTACCTCCAATTTATGATCATACGTGATGCAATCAATAGTGGGATGGAATGTAATTTATGACTAAATGGAACATCAAAAACCTTGAATTTAATTTGAGATGGTAAGCGTTTAGATTTATTTTAACATTTATTTTTAGTACTTTAAAAGTCTAAAGAGTTCGAATTTATTTTTGGAATTTTGAACTTTCAAAGAATTCCTTATTTCTTTTTAGTTTTATAGATATTTATAAAATTATACTAAAAATACAAATATATCTTTGCCATATAAAAAGAAAACAACACAGAAATCTGTGTAGAATTTGAAAAGTGTATATATTGAGTTCCATAAATTGGAAAATCCAATCGATCATGTCAGAAAAATATCTTGTTCCTCTTTTTCTTTTTTTTTTTTTAAGATATGGTTTTGGTGTCCGTCCCATTTTATATTAGTTAATGCAGCTTGGAGATTGTCATGACCACACATGATGCGTTAAGAAACTGCAATATTAGATCACACGGGAATCTGTCAGTACCACATTTCTATTATATATATATATATATATATGCAGTACTCCATGTCACATTTAAAAAGCCTTGAAAATGTAAATGAACATCGTGCCCTTTGTTGCTCCTCAGATTTCACTTGGGGTGGGGAATGGGGACCACATCAATCATGGCAACTACTTATGACTACGTATTTATTCTCTTTTATCATCATTATTTAGTTCACTCATTTAAATTTATAATTTTTATTCTGAGTTTGATTCTGGTTCTACTTTTTTATAAAAAAAATTTTAAATAAAAAAATTTTTCATCAATAAATTATCTAATAAATTTTAAATTTAAAATTAAAATCATTAACTTGTATTCATAAATTAAACGGGCCCGTAAAATATCTGTCTGTTTTTAATTATGTGCTTGTCAAATAAATTAATATTAGTGACATTTTTAATGTTTTAGGTTCTAGTGCATTTTTGTTATTGTTTTAGATTTTGGCTATAATAAGGAAGATGGTCTTATTACTTTTAGAATTTTTGTTTTGTCCGCCATTATTTTGTCTATCTGGTGGCCTTTATGTTATATTGCCGTGGCTCTTAATTGATCAAACGTTTTTATCAATCGTACAACATTGGTAAAAAATAGTTTTACGTGAGCTCATTCTTAATATGCCAAGGTATTTTTTGTTCTCGGATCTTTGACATACATTTTATCCATTATTATTAAATAGTACTAGTGGAACCATTTTTAATGCATAGTCATTGTTGACGTTGAAAATTTTTTAACAGAATAATAATGAATTTCTTTACGGTTAACGTGAATGAAATGATCTAAAACACATTTAAAAGTAGAATTTAAACAAGAACACACATAATTTATAATTGTTCACCCGCAATTTGAGAGCTACGTCCACTGCGGGGATAAGTAAAAATTCACTACTTTGGAAGAGAATACACGCACTAATACTCAGAATAAGACTTAGGGATTTTTTGACTTATCATCCCTTATTTATACTCATAGTCACCACCCATATCCTTTTCCTTATTTGAATTTGGGATATTTCCCTTATTTTTTAGGATAGTTTCCCAAAAGATAAAGATTACAATCAATCAGGACGGTTTCCTTATTTAAACTTCATATATTTGAATTACAAATAACAAATCTTGAGGTAAATCTCACGAATCTCATCTCTTGCATAGCCTCGACTTCATAAACATTAATAGAAGCATCTTCGCCATCAATTACGGGTACGGTCGACCTCATGCTTACGTTTGGCATTTTTTTTCTAGCAATCAACCCTTAAGAGAGTTGCATGCTGATGTGGTGCCTACGACTGAGTTGTCCTAGATCATTTAGTGTACTCATTTAAGGCGTGTGTACCCTATCCAAAGTCTTATTTAGGGTTCGGCGTTTTACCTGACAACATTTGCGATTTGCTCCCTAGGTCAAGGCATTCATCTAGACTGCTTCGAGCTTTAACCAAGTAGGGTTTATGCCTTGACTCTCCTCCCTTGAGTTAGCTTACTCACGAAGGATTCCAGCCATAAGCCTCTTTAGGTAATGATGGCTCTGACATAAAAGATGCTTTTAGGGGATTGTAATCGTCGCATCGGTCAAATCAATCTGCCAGACGTCGTTTCACAATTTTGAATGGATGAATCTATGCCTTTAGATCGTGCCTCTTAGTTTACGCATATGCCCTCATCGTCAGAGCACGACTCTTCATCTCTATCATTGGATGAGCAGTTACTGGATCCAATGGTTAGGAGGCGAAGCCTTGCTCCATTTATAAAAAGCGGTTTCAGAATGTGTCTTCATCATTTTACTCTAAAATATACCAAAATTCTGCCAGCATTCCTTCAACCCTCTCAACTAAACACTTTTAAGAGCTTCCTCAAGGATTTCCGCATCAAATCTTCAGATTTCTTCCAACTTTTCGTCAGAATCTTTCAATTTTTCAACTTCTGGTAAATTTTGCCTCAAAACTCTATCTTTATACTTTTCAATTTTGAAAAAAATGTAGATACTTTGCACTTCTAATTCGAGCATGTGTTGGCTTCTTGTGATTTTTGCATAAAATGTTAGTAATAGGAAGAACGAACACAAAAACTTACATTTTCTCGTTAATTTTGAGAGATTTCAAATTCTGGACCCTTTGTTGAGTTTCTGAATCTTTGTTTTGAACACTCGTCGTTATATTGAATGCTCAATGTTTCGCAATCCATAGGTTCCTCGGGCTTTAACTTTAGATGCAGTAACGTTTAGATTCGACTGTTTGGCTAAGTTTCCCTTTTCCCCTATCGACCCTTAGGATTCTAACTCTTTTATTTTTCCCTTTTCTGAATTAATTATGGCACCAAAAAGTATAGTCATCGAGAGGGGTCATTATTCGCGTCCCTTGTGAGGCCTAAACCACCATTAGCAGCTGAGCCTTCCGATCATTCATCTTCGTCTGAAGATGTCGATTCTTTATTACGAGAGATCATGAATATGTCGCTGACCCAAGAGACGACAGAGATAGCGTCGACCGCATCATCGAGGGCGAAGATAGCAAGGAGGACATCAGCGCCGACTCCTTAGAAGACGTCTGTAATTATACCGGAGGCATTATTACTGGTTTTTCTGCATCTCTCGTAGATGTTCCCCTAGCTACCACGAGCGACGATCTTGACATTCCTTCCTTCTCCGTCGACTCTAAAGCGCTGAGGATTCAGAATCGGGACATTTTGAAGCCGTTTAAGGATGGGCGTATTGACCGTAGATGGCTCCAATACCTTATACCAGACAAATATTTCAGAGCAAGCCTTCCTCTTCCTGGTTACCTTTCCGTCTACACTAGGTCATTCACTGCGGAAATGACCCTTTCGATCCACCCCTTTGTAAAGGACCTCTGCCACCTCCATGGCATTTCTCCAACCCAACTAGCCCTCAACTTCTGGTATTGTTTCATCGAGATGAGGGTATTATGGCATCAACGGTTTGACTTAGAGTTACCGCTAGATGAATTTTTATATGTATATAAGCTTAGCCACGTTATAAAAAGTGAAGGGTGGTATTTTTTAGGGAGTCACTAGCGATCTAAGCCCATACTTAGTAAATTAATAAAAGGGGTTCCCTCGTCGTCTCATAATTGGAAGCCCATGTTCTTCATGATTAAGGATAAGTTTAACTTTCACCCTGCTGACTGCAGACCCCGGCGCCGATGGGTTCAAACTTCTTTTGGGAGACTAAGTGAGCATTCTACTGGTATTATCCACTGCATGTTCCTCGTATAAATACTCATATTATTTTAACTTTTTTTTATGCAGAGCCCCAGGACCGCCTGAAACTATTCGGGAACAAGAAGGAGAGGGTTTTTTCAGCTTTTCAGCTTTCCGAGAGCGATCGTCATATTGACATCCTCTTAACCAAAGCCAATCTCAGGGAGTCGGGCCTATTGTTGTCTCTTCCGGACCCCAGGGATCATCACCCTGTGCAATAATATTTTAATCTCGGTGCAGAAGATAAGTTTTCATGTTTGAGTCGTCATATTACTTGGCCTTAGGCTATTTCTTGGTTTTTGACGTCTTACTTTGGGTTTGTTTCAGAAATGGCGACTCTCAACCTACAGCTTCCTGATCTTCCTGGCTAGAAGCCGACCACTCCTCCGAAGAAGAATGACAAAGGGAAAGGAGAAGCTTCTTCTACTTCTGTGCCACCTAAGAGAGCTTCTTAGTCCAGAGTAGAGGCGCCGAAGGCCAAGAGGAAGAGGACAATTAAGGACTCTTCATTCAATACCTTTGCGCCAATAGTGAAGGTCTGCGACATTCCAGAGAGGCCAATGCCTAAAGTCTGTCTCCTCCTCCTAGAGGTAAAGGTCAAGGCCTGTGGGCCCAATCCAAGATCTTATTTATAATTGGAAAATAGTAGGAAATAGGCCAATATGAAAAGCTTAAAAAAGTATATATGTCAATTTTTAGTTATAGAAATTAATAGGTCATAACTTGTCAAGTTATGGTTCATAACCAGATAAGTTATGGACAAACTTGTCAAGTTAGGGTTTATAACTAGATAAGTTATGGACAATAACTTGTCAAGTTATGGTTCATAACCAGACAAGTTATGGACGAAAACAGTAATTTGACCTGTTTATTAACTTATGTAAACTATTTGCCTATTAATTTTAATTCATCTCAAGTTTTAGCGTATTTCTCTCTTTTTCTCTTTTTAGTTCGGCATTTTACCCTGCAACAGTCGTGAATATCCACTAGTACTTGATATTGTAAGCTATATATGGTTTTTTGTGTGATTGGACGTAGTTACCATTATAAGTATAGTTGCATATTCTATTGGAAAGGCAAAGAATCAGCAAGTTTCATAACGTGATGAAACTCTTTAATTTTTTGTAAGTGGAGTAGAGAAAGCAAATTGGATAATAATAAAAATCAGAAAAATGAATAAAAGGCTCTGTTAAAGCTGACTGGATAGCACGCACCACACGTGCCGCCAGTTTGGCAGCCAAATTAAAGCTGTCCAACACGAGTTTTTTTTTTCCCAAGTTGCCTCATAAATTATGGTGCGCACTAGAAGAGCAATAACTTTTTTTTTTTGCTCTGAAAGAAGAACAAGAACTTGCACCCCCACAGATTTGAAAAGTTCTCTAGTTTCCGTGGATTACAAGTTACATAACATAATCTGATAATTAGTAGTCAATAGCAGCGATTGTTTCAGCTAATTAATTACCAAGAGATAATCCATCAAATATTTTGATTTGGATTTGTTAAAGACTTGTTCAAGTTCCAGATTTAGGTGATAAACTTCACCCAATTGAATATTAAATACCCGTTTATCGACGACTAAACATGATTAATTGGTCAAATCTGGAGTACACGGCATTTACTTAGTGATGCTGATACTAGGATAAGTTGGTCACGACATTTACTCAGTTAGGCAGTCAAACGCGAGATGCCAAATTAAATATCATTTTCGGAACGGTGTTTAGAAATCGGCCGGTGAATTAAATGAGTTGGTTAAGAGAAAGAGAGATCGAATAATGCAATTTTGAGCCAGCTAGCTGTTTTAAGGTCACAGTCATATTGTAATTAAGTATTGTATGGGTGGAATGTTACATGAAATATTGGTGCACTAAAGTTTTGTACCAACTACCAACTATATATATCCCAGAAAAGACGGTCAAGTCTCAAAATAGTCTCGGTCTTTTTGATGTAAATAATATCCCAAATTTGTTTTTACTTTTATTTTTTATTTTTTAAATTGAATGGGGAATTTGAACTATCAACTTCAACATCGGCAAAACCGTGACTTAAGGTTAGACAATATACATGCGACCATATTAATCAAGATTTAGTTTCCACGAGGACAATAAATGAATAATGTCCATCCCTTTATCAAGAGATGAAATAAATAGTATACTATATAAGCTTCAATCCAACTAGAACCAGATGGGACACCACGTGACAAGGCACTGAAGGCATGTATCGTTTTTTTTTTTTAAATATATATATGACGAGAGAAAAAGTTGTTAGAGATTAAAAATTTATAATAGGTTGTATGTTACGAAAAACAAAAAATAAAAAATATACAAAATTAATAGAGTTGATAACGGTTCAAAATAGGATCCTACCATAAAGAATTTTTAATTTCCATTCTTATTTAGCGAAAATGAGGGTGGTGAACCCATGAAAAACTCTAAAATAATTACAAACAATAACAGTATATATTGCGGGGAAATAGTAGAAAATAAATCAATATGAAAAGTTTAAGAAAGTATATAGGCCAATTTTTAGTTATAGAAATTAATAGGCCATAACTTGTCAAGTTATGGTTCATAACTAGATAAGTTATGGACAAACTTGTCAAGTTATGATTCATAGTCAGACAAGTTATGGACAATTATGGACAATAACTTGTCAAGTTATGGTTCATAACCAGTTAAGTTATGGACAAAAACAGTAATTTGACCTATTTATTAACTTATGTAAACTATTAGCTTATTAATTTTAATTCATCTTAAGTTTTGGCCTATTTCCCTCTTTCTCCTTATATTGCGATGCCTATTCATTTAAAAATTTTATTTGTCTCTTTATACCATGTATTTGACTTCTCACTTGCTTTTGATTTTAAACATACCCAAAATACTATTAAAAAGCAAAATAAATAAATAAAATAAAACTAAAATTAAACATTATAATAATAAGCCTTAACGACAAAGGGGTAAATGGCCCAAATTTTTTTTATTCTCATTGCTCAAGTTTAGAATCTCTTTAGTTTTGTTTTTGTTTTTGTTTTTCTTTTCAAGGGTACTTGGGGTATTTTATAGATTAAAATTCAGTTATAACCGAGAAAATATATGACTTTATGCATTAGATTTAACTTAATGATATAAAAAATTGTAATATATATATATATATATAACGTATACTTTCTGAATTATAAAAATAAGATATAAGGTACAAAAAGGCAGGAGCTTTAGCACCCAATTTCTACGAAGTTCACAACTTTGTAAAGGTCATCAATCATGAGGCGTGTGTTGATTGTCACATGGAAACTCCCGGGCTTCCCTATACTTTCATACAAGAGACCAGAGAGATATATATATATCCTTATAAGTTGTTGGCGTGTGTACGACATTGAATTGTGGTTCGCGGGCTTTATGCGAATAATTAGAAAATAATAAGAAGAAATATTGGTTGCCAATTGTTAAAAGTCTTTTAGTAAATTGTCTTCGTGTATAATGTGGAACAGAAATTTCAAAGCCATAGTGTTGATCTTGAATAAGAGGCAACACTTTCCGTCGGTAAAACTGAAAAAAAAAAAACATATTGCCAAATTAATATCAACAAATTTTACTTCATAAAGATTAAGACCATAGAATTGTCGGAAGGAACCATGGAATTTCATTTCTATCGACCTACTCAAAACATTTGAGTGTCTTAGCTACCTATTGACCAATGACCACACGGCCCGTTGAACATTTAAACTCTATGTATATATCTATCTATATATATACACACACACACACACAAGAGTCCATGACGCACAAAAAAAAAAAAAAAAAAAAGTTCCGATAAAGTTGCTCAAATTTGTACTTCCTAAGATTAACTTAATTAGTTTGACAAAGAAAGATTCAAGGTCCGCATTCTACAACTTCAAAAGTAAAATAGAAAAAAAGTATGTATTCTTCTCCTTAATTAAACATATAAAATATGTCGTGACGAGCCTCCTTTGCGTCGCAAGTGCTATAAAATATATGTACGTATTTTTTAAGGGAACAATACTTAACTTTGTCTTCTACATTTGTTAAGGGGAAAAAAAAAAAGATTGTCATGTAATGAAACTTTTAGTTTTTAAAGATTTTACGTTTACTACGATGAACATAATTAAGTGATTCGATCGGTTTTTAAACATATGATCATAAAATCGTAATCGATTAGAAAAACATATAACAATTTATAAAAATTTGATAAAAATATGGCGCTTAAAAAAAAACTCGGCATGAACATGCATGAAACACAACACCAACGCATTCTCGAGGAAAAAAACAAAATGAACAATTTATTGAACTCGTATAAAATTCCTCTTGACTTTTTTTTGGGTAAGGACTAACTTTCCTCCATTTTTCTCAAAGGAAAAAAGGAAGAAAGAAAGAAAGAAAGAAAGACAAAATATAATAATGTTGCAAAATGTTTGTTAATACCTAACTGGGCAAGCACAGAAACGATGACATCAGATTTCCTCAACCACCCCTCGACTTTTAAAAATACAAAGATGAACCCGCTGACTATTCCTAGTCCCCGTCACCGCGAACAAAGAAAAGTCAAACATCACATCACCGTCCGGATTCATACAGGTGCGAGACTTAAGACCAATCACAGGAAAAGCGGCTATACGAATACAAAAGCACTAGATTATAGCCACCACGGAGCAGAAAACGCCGTTGAACATAAATGTAAGGATTAATGGAGTCGTTATTCTTACTTATGGCGAGGAGTATTAATTTGGTGAAAACAAGCACATTTTAATTCCACCGACCTGTACGGGCTTGATATTAATGCCCAACTTTGCCTGTCTGTAGCCCAGCGTGATGTTTGGGATTAAGAGTAGGGACCCACCTCGATTTGCTGAGGCCCATCAGAAATTATGTTGAACCCACCTACAGTTATACTATTACCGTCCATAAATAAATTTTAATAAGTCAATATGAAAAGTTTAAAAAAATATATAAGTTAATTTTTAATTATAGAAATTAATATGTCATAATTTGTTAAGTTATAGTTCATAATTAAATAAGTTATGGATAAATTTGTCAAGTTATAGTTCATAATCAGACAAATTATTGACAAAAACTGTGATTTATGAACAATAACTTGTTCATAACCAGACAAGTTATGGACGAAAACAGTAATTTAGCTTATTTATTAACTTATGTAAACTATTAGCCTATTAATTTTAATTCATCTCAAGTCTTGACTTATTTCTCTCTTTCTCCCTAAATTTTATTTATCATTTTATCTTCACTTGGGTGTATTTATGTTGGTTATGTATATATATGCTATGAATTCTATGTAACTAAATACTAAAGATGTGAATTTTTTGATGCAATACTTGAATACATTATTTATGTGGATTTAGATGTTTCTGTTCGTTATAGATATTATGTTTTATATATTATCATACAATATATAACTTTTTTAAGGAATATTTCAGACCCCTCTAATTAGATACTATACTAATACAACGAAACTTTACATAAAGGGCTGTCACTCATCCCATGCAATTCATGTAACAATTCATATGTAACTTCTTGTGTGGCTCATTTGAAAAGGAAAAAAAAACAAAAAACAAAAAACAAAAAAGAAAAAAAACTTGTGTGTACACAAATAAAAGATGAGTGGCCGTCAAGATCAAAAGAGATACTTTACATGCCACTTGTTTTGGTCAAAATTTTCTTCCCCCTTT
This sequence comes from Morus notabilis, assembly GCF_000414095.1. Classification (NCBI taxonomy): domain Eukaryota; kingdom Viridiplantae; phylum Streptophyta; class Magnoliopsida; order Rosales; family Moraceae; genus Morus; species Morus notabilis. The sequence goes on along the minus strand of NW_010367904.1, from coordinate 250,931 downwards.
TCTTTAGTTGGGAAGGAAAAATGATGAGCCCACGAATTTACAATTTCATTCTTTCACAATTCTCTCTCTCAAATAACCCAAAATTCTCTATTAATTCTTTTTTTTTTTTTGAAAATTCCTTTTCTAATTTTCTTCCTCTCCCTTTTCCACTGTACCAAATATAAGCTTAAAAATCGTATACCATGAATGTGTTCACAACTAAGTGGTGTGTACTTTCAATCTTTTTTTTTATTTTTTATCTTTTTTGTTTAAATATAAATAAGGCAGTCTTTACAGTGGAGCAATGTGTGACGTACTGAAAATTTATAATGCAGATCTACACAGATCTTATCGTTAAAAAATTAATTCAAGAGTTGAACCTTCCCCAGCCCCTTCTCATCAATGGACTCCTGACGTATACGAAGGAGTGCGGTTCGTTCGATAAATTTCTACCTCTCTATCTATCTCTGAGATGTTTGGATTTTTCAAAACTCCATGGACATGCAGAAGAGAAATGCTATCCCCACTTAGACCAAGACATAACTTTTACTTGTTCAAATAACAATTAAGGTAAAGTAGGGTCAGGAACAACGAATCTCTTTATGATAAAGAGATTCATTTTGCAAGTTCATTATTACGGGTAGTTTCTACGAAGCAAAGGATCGGACTAATGACGTATACAATACTTGAATTCTTGATGTAGATGCTACATAGTTGGTTCTCATCTTGGATGTTTGACATATTAATCATTTATTAAATGAGTGATGATCACCACACGCTAGGCACCGAGATTCTATGTTTTCTTTTTCGCTAGAATGAGGGCACACTGATTTGGAGACTTGAACTAAACAAAACCGTCGTGCGCCAAATTGTAAAGTGACCGTAGACTTTGAAAAGTCTGTGAATAACATCAACATGTGGACTATCTTCCAATATACGTAGCATCATATATTATATGATTTACATTTATCATTCAACTGAGTGTAAGATGAGGAACACCAAGACAATTAGCAAGAACTACGTATAAAAATGTTCAAAAGCATAAGAAATTTGCTAATTAATACTTTTTTAACTAATATAATTATTTAACTAAAAATGATATATTAATTAAGAATATACTGTAAAAATTCAGATTAAAGTTATTTATCTTTTCTTCTCCTTTCCGCTTTATCCCGGCAAAAGTAGCCACATTATCAAAAGCCATAAAAAAGGCTACGATAGGGATCTAAATATTTAACCCCATCATAACATAAAATATTATTCCAAATCTTTCCGATTATCGAATTTTTCGGAACCCTTATTTATACACTTTGTTCAAAAGTTTTGAGTTCCTTAATTATTATGCCACTTGGCTCTAAAGTCACTCTATATATAGTCTACGCAATGTTGCTCTCAATCGTGCATGCGTATGACGGTATGAGTATTATTTTACACTGCTGAAACAGGAGCAACACGTTTCTCTCATTTTAGCTCTCTCTCTCTCTCTTTAAATAATAGAAACCTTTGTTTTGGTAGATGGAGAGAATATGTGATGTGATAGAAATATCTTTCTATTAGTTAGGTTGTGACTCACTAAACAACGTCTTCTATAATATATTTTTATTTTTATTTAATAATAAAAAGGCAAAAATAGAGAAACTAAAGAAAATCATAATCTAATCCACCATCCGCACTTGCAATAGCACCAATTGCAAGAACACTAACTCTCTGTTAAAGACAACGTGGGAACTGCAACCGAGTGTGATCGGTTGGTCCATACGAATTATCAACTCTGATACCACTTGTTAGGGAGACACTACATATGAAACTGACCCAACACACTTCAGAAGTCCAACTTGACCCAAAAGGTTAACCTATTAGGTCTTAGATCATTCCATGTATATAAATCACTTCACATTCTCATCTATTTTCCATGTAGGACAACACACATACACTTTTCTCAATATATATATATATATATATATCTTTACCTTTTGTCAACCAAACGAAAAATAAAATACAAGTTGAAATATTATAAACAATTCCAGTATCCATGTTGATGTCATGTGCTCCAAAGAGGCATTTTCTTTCTTTTTTCTAAAAAAACAAAAAATGTGAACTTGGTAGTTTCTCTGTTGCCTTCATGAAAGTATATGGACTACACATGTATCACAAAAGCGGGATAATCCAATATGATAAAGCAACGGTTCATTCTTTAAGGGACAAGGGGTGATCTCTTAAAGGTGAGAAGAGGTATAAGCAGCCAAATTGATTTTGATGGAATTTTTTGTAGTTTGGCGCATTCTAAGCATTTATTTTAGGGTCACTACAAATTTCCAATAATACTTGCAAAGAAACTACCAATGGCTTCTTCAGACACTCCTTTTTCCTAAAAAAGAAAGAAAAAAAATAATAAGTCACGTAATTTTCTAGCGATATAAATAAATAAACAGATAATAAAAAGTCAGGGAATTGGTTCATGATATATATATATATATATATAGGTGAAAGTTATAACTTCTCGTGGAAAGATTTATCATACAACTAAGATCAGTTAAAAGACAAATTTGGCTTCCTGAAAAAAAAAAAAAAAAGATAAATTTAGGAGAAAAAGATAAATTTAGATGAATACCTCTTAGAATACATAGGTCTTAGATTTTTACCCTTTACATTTAATTAATGCCTTTTAATTAAAGAATTATCTTAATTAAAAGAGTATTAATTAAGAGTAAAAAGTAAGAATCTTAGAACAATGATGAGTTCACTAATTTTTGCAAAATTTTTTTGGGTTAATTCCTCAAGCGTGGGAATTTTCCCACCCAAACGAATAGAACGTCCTAATTTACACTTCTCCTGCCTTGCGTTTCAGGTGGGGTTATTTCTCAATAGGCCCAGTTCATAAACGGCCCACTAAAAAATTGAGGAAAATCAGTGGTCAAAGCGCACAAATTTATGTCCTTGAGTATAAGAAACCAGACACGCTAAGGCCCCGTTCACTTCACTAATTTGAGTTTAGAATTCGAGTTTTACTACAGTAAAAAGCTCTCATAAACAATCACATTTAACTTTTTTACTACAGTAAAAAGCTCTCACATAAAATCACATCTCAACTCGAATTACAAACTCGAATCAGCGAAGTGAACGGACCCTTATCTTTGTAAACGACAATAAAAATCTTCATGTCAACACTATATTAGGAGAAAGAAGTTACAAAAATAATAATTTTGATATGTTTTCTATTCTGTATTATAATGCGTAGCGTTATTTTGAGTGATGCATTTACTTTTTTCTTATAAACTTTTAGCTTTGTAACTTGTAAAGGAAAAATATTTAAAATAACTAGGAAATGAAAATATTTAATATTGTAAACAACTAAATATCAAATTTTGGCACAGACGATACTCTGATAATTTAGCGCCAAAATATAAGCAAATTCAACATTAAACATATAGCATTGAAGAAAATTTTTCTTTCACAAATGTTAAATTTTAGTGTTGGCATAGAAATTCGAGATAGCATAGATATTTAAAGTGCATAAAAACTTTATTATGTTTGCATATAAATATAATTACACATAAATTTTGTTAGAGCATCCCTAATACCAATGCTATTCTCAATGTCAAATTTAACATGTGCTAACTTGATTTCTTATTAGTTGATTACTTGATTTGCTTTGGAGATGTCTACATTACCTGGCAGATTACATACCCTGGCCCATACTTTTTTGGGCCAAGATATATGAAACTAAGAGAATCGTAAAAACTAACCCTTAAACACATTCTCATCAGTTTTATCCTTTTATTGTGATAGACTATTCTTTTTATAATAATCTGTCAAATTATATATAGTAATCTATCAAATTACACCCACTGTCGATGATTGGAGACCCACTGTCGGTGACTGGAGACCCACCACTAACGTACTTTGTCAAATTATAAATAATAATCTATCAAAGTATTTATTAATCCAAATGAGTAAAATTTAATAGGCTAATATTGAGACCTAGAAATCTTTAATGGTACTATTTTAAAGGATATTTATCAAAATTACCCCTAAACTAATTGACCATGAATTCGTTGACGATGGCACTAGGCAAAGATGTTTAAATGAGTTTTAGCCAATATACATTCTATTTTCGTTGGTGATTAGTCCACCTTTCATAGATTTGATTTACTTTCAAAAATCTTTCCTATAGTGTTTTTCTCTCACAAACTTTAAATTTTTATTCAAAACTTTTCTGTTCAAATCTATAAAGCAAACTTGATTCTAATTGTTTCCTAATTTATATAAGGAAGCTATATCTATATTTAGAGCCCGTTTGGTTCATGGATTAGAACCATGAGATTAGAACTATTTTCGATTTACGTGTATTTTTTGTGAGAAAAAATACTGTAACGAATCATGAACGAATCCTCTAACCAAACGGGCTCTTAGTCATCCCGCGGGACACTTCATTAAGAGATACTACACAAAGCAAGTGGTTAAGCTCCAAATATAATATTATTACGCGAATGGAAATGTTGTCAAAAGCCAAATTAATAACCATAAGATGTCTTCTCAAAGTCTCCCTCATTCACAGTCGAATCCTCATGTTCTCACAAAAAGAATTCCAACCTTACAAGCTTATTTATGCAAGAAATCGATCGATGATACTCTGAGAATGTCAATTTCTTTTAATCCTTTTGTCCTGTATGATGTACACAAGACTCGGAGGATCTTCATGACTTGCCTTCACAATCTATATATTATAGACAAATGCATGTTTGTACATATATACACTTCATATTCAATTCATGATTTCATCATAAGCCTGTTTCATGATCTCTCATCTTGTTTTAAAGTCTTACCAGCTATATTTAACAGTTATCAGTTGAAAGAATTAATCAACTTAGAGTCAATGTCATATCTAAGTCTTTATATAGATCATATTGGAGAAGATCCGGGGATTGAGTTATAAAGGAGTTTCTCATGAGCTTTTGGAGAGATTATTAAAGGCTTTGATTTCAACTAGAGATTGAATGGGTTTAATAGAATATTTTCATAAAAGAGTCTGTGAGTTTTTGTGAGCCTTGTGCGCTATTGAGATCGTCATTCGGGAGAGGAATTTGTTACTTTCGGAGGAAGTTCTGTCGGTCGAATGGAGTTCGCCGTGCAGTTTAGAAGACGTGTGGTGCACGCTAAACAAATCACTGTGGAGATTCGTCACAGCGGCGTCGTTGTCTAGGAGGGAGTCCTTGAGTGAATAAGTCCGTTCGGTGTCTATAATTTCTGAAACATAGTGAACTGTTTATTGTCTGGGCGTGGCCCTGCAGAGTAGGTGTGCGCACCGAACTGCGATACCATATTGCGTGTCTATTTTGATTTCTGCACTTTATTCTACCCGAACAATTTGAACAGTAAGAAATCCGGACCTTAATTAATTAAGTCATCTTCCAGACAATGTTCCAACATCATCTGGAACATCGGACGTAACATCAGATCTAACAATAATTATATATTCTTAGCTTTTAGTTTCACTTCATAAAATTAAACTTCAATATTACTTTATAAATTTGGGCACTGGCATTATTAGCTACCACAAGAGATCAACATGCTGACAAATAGACGTCATGTTTGTTATTACATGTTAATTACGTGCTTCACTTAATTTAGTTCTATTTCCTACTAATTAAACTTCAATATTACTACGTAAAATTGAGTACTGGAATTAGCTACCTTAAGAGATCAAATATATGATGACAAATTAACGTTACATTTGTAAATTACATCAAGTTGAAACTGGCTCCTTGAAAAGTAGCTAATTAATATGCAAGTCTCGAGGGGCTAAAACCAGATATGTACTTCTACGTGGGAGAAGATAATGATGTTTTTCCTAATCCCTATTTAACAATATTATTAATTTGTTTTCGTCTGTATATTTAATTTTGCCGACTGTGGAATTCTATATGGGTTCCCAGCCATATATAGGTGTACAAGCAGAAAACGAAATCAAAGATAGATCCAAATTAGTTACATAAGTACTGCATGATTTTGTTGCCTTTCTCCTCTATCGTCATTTCTGAAACAGACAATTTCAGAGTTTTTTTTTTTTTTATTTGCATAATTCATTCATGATTTTTTAATTTATTCCAACATATTTTATAATCAGTTATATCAGAAACGTACGTTCAAGAGTTTCTTTGATTTTAAATTCTTTCACACGCACACACACAGACAAGAAAATGTTGACAATATTGTTAGGGGATCATGTGATGTCATTTCACTTCAAAATCGGATTGAATAATCTCTTAAAGAGTCAAATTTCGTCTTTATATATTTATTCTTTATATATAGAAATTTATATATTTCTCCTTTTTGCTTGGGCAATACTGAAACAGCAATCAATACGTAACATATATATATATATATATATTACATTGAAATAAGCCCAATTCCGTAACGTATCTATTAATATTGACACATCCATGCTGCATTAGATGCAGAATAAAAAGTACCCCTCCACTCTTCAATTTTTGAACTAATTAATTAATTAATTAATTCTATGTCGTATGAGACTAATTTTAACTTCCAAGTGATGCCGATTTGTTAATCTTGCATCTCAAAATTCTGGCCTTATCAGGCTGGTCGAATTTATATATCTTTCTGTACTCATCCATTAATTTTGCCGGATTTCATCATAAATTTAATTTTACCTGCAACACGTCTAAAATTGTATATATGTAATTGTTCAACATATAATATACATACACACGTAGTCAAACTATAAAAGAGGTCGTACATAATTATGCAATGAAATTTCTTTCATTTTTGATGATATATAGCGGGATTCATCAAAGTATAAATTTCTCGAAAAACTTAAATGAGAAAAAGAGAGCAAAGAAAATAAGTAAGAGAGAAAAAAAAAAGTACATTATAAATTAGAGAGGGATAATTATTAATTTAGGCAACATACAGATACAGTAAAGTAAATAAACAAAGTAGACTTTTACATGCCAAGAGTACGAGGGCGATCTGATCCAGGCAGAGAAGGATAGGTAGAGAGGGAGATACCCACGACAGGAACGGCGAAAGACGACTCCAGGAAAATCCTTTGCTGGAAAGCTTCGAGGCTCGCGCCGGTGGGGGGAACGCTGGGCGCCCCCCCCCCCCCCCCGCCATATCCTTAATCAGATTCCGGTAGAACTCCTTCAGCTTCCTCATCATGCACATGTACTGCAGTTTCAGCCACCGCAATCTTATTCTCCTGAACATCCTGGCCAACGCCCGCCGCGGCTTCTTACCCCCGAGGCGGACCGACGGCAGTTTCCGCCGACGGAGCGGGATTCCCTGGCGGACCACCCGCCTGTTCGGGTTGAGGAGGGCCATGTTTTGGTTTTGGAGCTCATTATCTACGGCCATGTGAATGTGAATGTGAATGTGAATGTGGGAGAGAGGACAAGATATACAAAAAAGGACGGAAGGAATCAAGTTATATATTTATTTATATGATATGTTGTGAATAATGCCAACAATCTCTCTCTCTCTACATATATGTATATGTATTATATAGCCGGAATAGACGAGAGGAGTTTGACTAAATGAGAAAGAAAGCATCTTCAATTATGGGCATCCCAGCTAGTTATTTACATATGGAATTGATACTTAAAGTCCACACAACATGCACATGAACATATGAGCATGACATACGTACATGATACATGCATATACATATATATATATATAATATTTGCTTTCACAACTTAAGAAAAAAAATTACTACGCAATTAATTAAAATTCAATAACATTATTAAAATAGACTATTAATTGCTTTGTAGGTTCAAGCTTGCTATTAGCCTATTACTCAGCTTCAGAAAGAAATTCATTAACACAAGTTCTTAAATAATTATGATCAGAGACATACATAAATCAATTAATTAAAGAAATCAAGAATTTAAAGTAGTTCCATCACTCGGTTTTTCCAACTTCGTGAACCTTAGGCCCCCTTCCCAATCTGTTGCTGCTTTACTTCTTACGCTCTAATTTGAATTCTTATCAATATTTTCTTGTGGAACTATGAAACTCCAACTTATTTGTGTATATACCTGTGTGTTTATGTACATATTTCTAAACCATCGGAGTTCTCAATAACTTGTTAATTACCCTCATTTACGTCGGAAACAGATAAATAATAGGTATTATTTCTTAAAACAATAACGCGATTGGTACCACTAGGAAAGTAATTACAGACAAACAAACCGCAGCACAATTGATTTTTTTTTCCTCCTTGTTTTTGTTTATGCAATTTTTTTCATTATTATTTTATTATATATTTTAAAGGCAAATCAACGTGACAGTGTTCATTATTATGAGATAAAATCATTTTGATATCCCGTGTTATAACGAAATATGCTCTTAGTACTTTGTGTTTTTAATAATATTAAAGTGATACCTCGACGTTTTTAAAAACATCTTCTTAATACCCTGAAGTTGATTTTTGAGATGTAAAATGACCTTAGTACCATTCCATTTAATTACCCAAAATCTAATACATCTAGAAAAAAATCATTAACCTTTTTATATTATTATTTTCTTTTAAATATTTTAATGTTTTAAAATATTTTCATATTTTTTTTAAAATCTAATGATTCTCAACTATTCAAATTGTTGATTTAGTTTGAGCTGTAATGATTTGAATTGTGGTATATTAAATTATGATTTGAACCAGTGTTTGGATATACAAATAAATTGTAATTTAAATTGAGAATAAAATCCGAACTGTGTTTGGATAAAGTGTTGAAAACTATCATTAGAGTTTTACAACAAATATTATAAAATCTCATTGTAAATGACATCAAAAAATATGCAATATGGATGAAAATTTGTTCCTCTCTTCATTATGAACATATTTAAAAAAAATCATCTTAATCGGAATTAAAACAAAGAAGTTATGACATTTTTAAACTTGAAATTGAAGAGAGAGAAAAAGTAGAAATAATTGTTTTCACTTAGAAAATAATTAGGATTGTTAGAATTTAGAGGGGTGATGAATTCTAAAATTTAAGGATTTGAACCATTGCTAATGGTCTGAATTGTCCTTGAATTGTCCTCTACCAAACATCAATTTGAATCGTGAATTACGGTTTAAATCCTAAACAACAATTCGGATGGTTGAAACAAACATGGGCTACATGTCTCTAAAATTAGATTCAGGGTACCAAGAAGATATTTTTAAAAACGTTAAGATGCCGTTTTAATATTATCAAAAATATAAGATACTAAGAACATGTTTCATTGAGATATAATTTTTTATTCCGGAAGAGGTTCAAGGAACCACCAATTTTGACCCCTCTATATATTATTTTATTCGAGTACCATGTCTAGTATATTTTACACTTTGCGTAGCAGATATGAGACATATATAACCAGTAAATACTAATGTACTAATTAACAAGGCAAATACTTTAACACGTATCGTTAATAGCCCAGCATAAGCCATTTTTTAACAAATTAAAACCCCATTCTTTTCAAAATAAAAAATAAAAAATAAAAAAAATCAACAACGTTAAAATACTAATTCTTGAAATAATTGAAACCCTATACCAGAAACTTTTTTTTATTTTTCACAATGCCAATTGATATTGTGGGTCCTTAGCTTAAAAATGATGTCCTAAAGTTTAGAGTAAAAGTAATTAAGAACATTTAATAATATTAATTAACAAATTACTCAACTTGATCTTGAAACTCTCAACTCCGCTTTATTTACTCATTTTTGACGAACATCAATATATCTTTGATCTTCCTCCATATTTTAAATTATTTTTTATATTTGTGCGACTAGTGCACATATCGTGCAGGGTTGCTGACTGTGCCATGTACAGGAATAAGATCACGAATCTCTGTGAGTGATTCTACTGTTTTTTGAAGTCTTCTTTATATATATATATATATATATATATACACACACACACACACACACACACATGTGTATATATATATCTTTTGCTTTGCTTTTTTTGGGGGGCAAATATGGTTAGGTATCATTATTGCTTACTTTACAAAGCCCATTTTCACGATCTTTATTATAAAATAAAAAAATAAAAATAAAAATCACGGCTTTCACATTCATGTCTCCTGTGTTATCCTAGCAATTGCTTGATTTATCCTATATATACAGCAATGTATAAGTATGGAACTATTAGCTTGTTTATTGTTTATTATATAATGTATCTTGTTATCACTTGTTGACAGTGATGCGTTATTTATGCAAAGACTTTTCCTTTTCTTTTTGGGTCACCATCTTTATTCCAAAATAGTGCATAATTGTCACAGAAAATGGACAATTTTCTCTCTAAAAGCCTTCTGTTTTCTTAAGTATCCTGGCCTTGCTTTGAGAAAGGTGTATTTTCCTATGTTTTTTTTTTTTGGCCTGAAAATTATTCATCAAATCTATTCAATGTAACGATTTAATACTTAACCCTTGTTTATTTCAGCTATTTAGATCTTTAAATTCAATTCGAATCAGACCCAACAATTCAAATAGGTGTTTGTTTTAGCAAAAATGGAGTCATTCAAACCTATAACCTCAATTCAACCCTTTAAAATCAGAATTCATACCCCTCGTGAATTTAACCATCCTAATGGTTGTGCTACAGTAAAAATAACTCACTTTTTACTTTTTCTTTCTCTTTAATTTTAAGTTTAAAAATATTATTTTTTTCATTTTAAGTCCGATTAAAATTATTATTTTTTTAATGTGTACATAATGAAAAGAGTAATAAATTTCCATCCATGTTACATATTTTTCAATATCATTTACAATGAAATTTTATAAGATTTGTTACAAAACTCGAATGACAGTTTTCAACACTTTATTCAAATACAGTTCAGATTTTATTTCTAATTTAAATTATAATTTATTTGCATATTCAAATACCGATTCGAATCACAATTTAAATTAAATCACAATTTAAATTAAATCAACAATTTAAACCGTTAAACTAAATAAGACCTTAAATATTAATGATTTGTACATAGCTCAAATTCCGCCACGTGGGGATGCCCACTGGTTATGCTTTCATACTATTTGCATCTTCTGGTCTTGTCTGCTTATAATCCTACTTTTCTTGATGGGCTCATTACTCAGACAATTCTGAGTGGAAGCTTCAGTTGTGGCCATTAGTTATACACTGACGAATAGCCACAAATGAGCTGGTTCGCTTCTGACAAATACATAATAACTACATAGTGCTAAAACCAAGCTGAATACTAGTCCTTTTCACGAAATGCAGTATTAGTCGTTTCTTTTCAACTTTCCTTCTAAATCACTCAGGGCGTATGGTAGAGGGATTCGTTTTCTGATTCGAATCATGATTCGTGATTCGCTACAGTATTTTCTCTCACAAAAAATACACGTAAATAAAAAATAATTCAAATAACATGGTTTGAATCCTCCAACCAAACGAACGCTTACCAACATTACTTGATTTCATCTTTTTAGTGATAGTGATCTTACTCCAGACATCATATGTGTACTAGATAAATAGTGAGCTTTCTAGACTTTGTATGTTTTGTCTACAATTGCATGGGATTTGGAAAATTTGCTTTTATTCCAGGCGTTCGAGATTTTTCTTTTCCCCCATATGAAAAAGACTTTACAAATGGAAAACCAGCATAAATATATGCAAAGAATAAAACAATAGACATCCCAATACCTAGGAGAAAACAAAAGATAATCGCTAAAGTAACACAGCTGATAGCTTATTGAAAATCTTCAAGTGATATTAGAAGGGAGAAGCTACCAGTTTAAATAATGTGGCCATAATATTCTGCGCAAAGTAGACATTATTGCACTCTTTAGCAACACTCGACTTAAATGAGATAATCGAGAATGCAATTTCGTTTCAATCATAAATTAGATGTGCTTTCATCTTTGTGAACACGATGATCTTATTTCTTTATTTGGAAGAGAGAGAAGTTAAAAAGTTAAACATGTTGTAGCCTCTACTGAAAGATTCAAATAAACTCTCTGGGAAAATCCCCATTGCATAAAACACTTACCTGATTACTTCAATGCATTTCAACGATTAACCAACATGTTTTACCAGACCAATAACACAGAAAGTGAAATTCACAACAATTTCATGATAATCCGTGGCCACACTGAAATCTTCAAATTTGTACAAGAGGGCAGATAAATAAATCATCTTGCAGGAAACAAAGCCCCTTCTGATTAGCTAGAAATTCGATAAAAGGGCTCGCTCGCGCATACAATGCTTAATCCGCAAATCACATGGAAGCCGCGGACCCAGTCCTCCACTTAAATGCAACAGGACTCCTCACACGGTGAGTCCCATCAGTCCACACAACGGAACCAAACCTTGAAGATTTGATATAGTCGACACTTGTTGTGAATGTAACCTCAAATGTCTGTTTTTGATTATCAGCACGGAAGACAAGCCTGCTCGGAGAAACTTTGATGTCAACACCTGCGGGTTCGCTCACACTCACCTCATAAACTGCATCAGTCTCACTTCCAACGTTTGTAACAACCCTCTTATACTTAACCACTTGACGATTCGAATCAAACACCACAGAAAATGATGGATAGTTCAGATCTCCTGAACTAATCAAAGCCCCAATTTTGTCGAACGTTTTTGCACATATATCCGAACTAGTTGGCTCTCTAACAAATATTGATATAAGAGCGGAATCATATCCAATGGAGCAGAGGAAAGCCACATAGTCATTAACGCCCGCATCATACACCAACCCCGGATTGAGAGCTCTGTTGGGATCCACATGCCCTGCTCCATGTACGAAAGGATTCGACTCTTCACCAGTCGCGAGATCTCGTAAGGTCTCGCCGGAGTTATCCACATCGTAAGCTGTTGTAATCAGTGCGGATTTTATAGCTGCAGGTGACCAGCTCGGATAGGCCTTCCTTAGCAAAGCAGCGATTCCGCTAACATGTGGGCAGGACATTGAAGTACCCGAGATTATGTTGAACTCAACGCGCCTCGGATCAATTTCCAAATCGGTTGGCCCAATGAAGCCAGTCCATCCAGCTAAAATGTTGACACCCGGAGCTATAACATCCGGTTTTAGAATCTCCGGATTGAGGATGTTCGGGCCACGGCTAGAGAAAGCAGCGACCTTTGGAGCAGCCGGGGAAGACCCAATCACCGTTCCGCGGAACACAATAGTGGCGGTCGGATTCTCGGTCGATTTGATGTACTCCTTTATCTTGTCCCCGTTGATCTGACCCACCATAGTTGCGGGCAAAAGATGCGAATCTGCGAGGAGCTCTTCGCCACTGTCCTCCAAATTCGCCAGCACCATTCCGAACCCACCAGCGTGCTTTACAGCGCTTCCTTTTTCCACTCTAGCATTGCCCCCACGGTCACAGACAACAATTGTTCCCTCAACTTTCTTCGGAATGAGTTTCCCCTCATGGCAGTATCTATCTCCAGCTTCTCTGGCGTAGACTAATGGAAGCTTGGAAGCGCCCAAAGAATCACCAGCATACAACGACACGCCATTGAAAATCCTGTCGTCGCCGAGGATGACATCAGCCGGGAATTCTCTGTCGATGGTGGAAGCGCCAACGGTCAAAATCCAAGGAGCAATATTTGTTGCAGTATACGCATCTGGTCCTGAGTTTCCGGCAGAGCAAGAAACCAGAACGCCGTGCTGGGCGGCTCCGAACGATCCAATGGCGATGGAATCCAAAAAGTACGGAGAAGCATGACTGGATCCGACGGAAAGAGATATTATGTGAACACCATCGGAAATCGCTTGGTCCATGGCGGCTAAAATGTCGGAATCGTAACATCCCAAGCTCCAGCAGATCTTGTACGCAGCGATTCGGGCTTTGGTCGCCATTCCTCTGGCTTCCCCTGGAGCGTAGTGCAAAAAGCTCGCGTTCGAGACCACAGCCCCGGCTGCCGTTGACGACGTGTGGGTCCCATGACCCTCCGTATCTCTCGGCGATAAAGATTCCTTAGATTCGTCGATCGGCTTTCCCAGTGCTGCCAAATACCCTTTGTAAAAAGACCTAGCTCCGATGATCTTCCCGTTGCAAGCCGACGCCGGGAAATCCTTCGCCGTCTCGCAGATCCCCTTCCAACCGGACGGAACACGAGACAGTCCTGCGCCGGAGAAGCTCGGACGCTCCGGCCAAATCCCGGTGTCGAGAACTCCGATCACGACGTCTTCGGCGTAGTCGGAGTTCGGCCAGAGACCGAAGTTATCGGTGAGTCCGAGAAATTGGTACGTCCGTGTGGTATGGAGCTGCCGGGGTTGGTCGGGGACGACGGAGACAACGCCGCGGATTCCGCGGAGCTTGGAGGCCTGAGAGGCGGTGAGAGTGGCGGAGAAGCCATTGATGGACTTGCCGTAGGTGTAGAGGAGCTTGGAGGGGTGAGGGGAAGAAGGGAGGGATCTGATGATGGAGGTGTACCAGTGGTGGTGGGAGGTGAAGAAGGAGGGCTTATGCGATTTCGACACGTGGACGATGAAGGTTCGTGGAGCGTCGATCAGATAGTGATCTGATGATGGGTCCGAGGATGTTGCAGAGGCGATACAGAGGAAGAAAGAGAAGACGACTAGTAAGAGGGCTTATGCGATTTCGACACGTGGACGATGAAGGTTCGTGGAGCGTCTATCAGATAGTGATCTGATGATGGGTCCGAGGATGTTGCAGAGGCGATACAGAGGAACAAAGAGAAGACGACTAGTAAGGGGGAGAGATGGGAAGGAGAAGCCATGGCTTTTTTCGGCCACCGAGATATTTTTCCCAGACTGTGGGCAATACTCTTTTATCTGGGGTTTTACCCTTTATGTGCATTTATTTATTCTTCCGTTAACCAGTACGTTTATCTGCCCAGATTCATGAATCTGATTGATAAAAGTCCAAATAATTGGTTCCATACTTTCATTTATTTATTTTTCTTTTCCATTTCATAAATAATAGATCTGATTATCCAGTGTTCTTGTGAGTCGTGAGGTCTGAGGGTATGATATCCAATACAAACCTACCAACTGGTTAGGACTCTTACTGCTTTGGTGGGACCCATAAAATAAATGACAAATTATCGGTTATGTATAACTATATGAGTGACTACAATTAGAGGAGTAACTCTGCACTCTGCTTCTAGTATTTGCATTTTCTCACTCCATATGTGTGTACACACACATATATATATTGAGATAATTAGAGAGGATATAAATTCGAATTGTTAATTTTAAATTTTTACAGTTAAAAAATTTTAAAAAAATATCACATTTAATTTTTTTTATAATTAAAATCTCGTAAAAAATATTATATCTTAATTTAAATTAAAAACTCAAATTATTTACAAATCGAATGAGACTGTAAGTTTCTGGCGTGGATTGAATAACATTGAAAGGCAAAAGTCTCATTCATTTTAACGATTCAAATTTAAAATTAGAATTTTGCTACAATAAAAAAAACTCTCAAATACAGTCATATTTAATTTTTTTACTATAATAAAAAATTCTCATATAAAATCACATTTTATTTTTTTCTGCCGCAGTGTCTTTTAAAAAGAAAAATACATGGACTAATTTACCCCCAAACTACTGTCTCTTTTTTAAAAAATTTATTTATACATCTCTTCCCCTTTCTCACCATTCGCTCGCTTCCTCTTCTCTCTCTCGTAGTCTCAGTTTGTTTATCTTGCTAAAGAAACCCAGCCATGTCGTCAGCCCCGCCTCACCCCAGATTTCAAATCTCCTCGCCGCTCCCGGTCGCGATTCCCTTTGAGATTTCAGATCTCCTCGCCTCTCAGCCAGTCGCACCTCCAGAGGATCTTAGTCGTCACAGCCACACCTTGATTGCGAAAGAGATGCAAACCCAGCAACAGAAAACAACCAGAGAATGCCACACTGGGTATCAAAACCAGAGCATAACGTTACTTTTTTAACACTTGCGAGCAAAGAAGGAGCAAAAGATTCCATATCTAGTCTTAGAATCTCAGGAGTTTTGGGATCCTCATGCCTGCAAAATGAAAATGGTAGAACTTAAACGATTTATCAAACAGTTATAAATTTCAAGATGAAACCAAAGATCGTACCTGTTGCATGCCTCAAAGTATTTTTGCCCTCGAATCTCAGACAATTTTTGTGATGTTGATTGATTTAGTCATAGATGATAAACTTGGATAGGTACTCCTCCACTTTATCCCATTCACCATTGCTCACACATTCCTAAAAATATGTCATGTCGAAGAAAAGCCCTGTCTCCCTCTGCAACCTCCATATCATATACAGTCATTGAAAACTATTGACTATAAAAGACAACGAACAGAATCTAAGGGACTTTTGTAGATTCAAATAGTTTATTTTACTGATTCGAGTTTAGAATTTGAATTTTTTTATAATAAAAAACTCTTATAAATAATCACATTTAATTTTTTTATTACAGTAAAAAATTCTCACATAAAATCACATCTCAATTCAAATTAAAAATTCGAATCAACGAACTAAACCGGCCATCAATGATCCATAAACTAGACTTTCGTAGTTTTTGTTGGATAACTAAAAAATTAACTCACACACACACACAAACAGAGCAAGAAGAGAGGAAATCACTTACTGGGAAGCTGTCTCCTTACAATTGTGTGGCACCAAGAACCTACGAGTCAGATTAAACATGGGTCGATCTTCTTTGTCCATTTCTCCGCACAGCAGGCTCCTGTAGGCCTGTTATTAGAGAGATTATAATATCTCTCGATTAAGATCACAAGTTATTTGAGTATTAAAACATAAAAATTCATATTAAAAGGGACTTCAAAAGTAGTAGCAGGAAAACTGCTTTGATTCGGTCAAATTGGTTGCAGCCGAAATATTTTAGCTGCAACCGAAATATTTGTATGCCTCGGGTTTGTTTGCGGCTGCAGCGGGAAAACCTCCGCTGCAACGGAAATTATGTATAAATCAATGTTTTCATGAGTTTATGTGATTTAATACGTTTCGAACCATTACATTAATTAGTGATATATTTTCATACATATCTAAACACTAATTAGCAATAAATATAACTATTGTAATGTGTGTATTAATATATGAAAAGATACATTTACATTGAAAATGTAACTTTATGAGAATGGTTGTAATGTTTAAAGATGATGCATTCATTCATGAAATGACACCTCTGTATTTAATTAATTCTCTATAAAGTTTACAGACTTGATTTATATTCTGAAACTCAATATTATTGCTAGATATTGTGTTCAAATGTTTGTTGTATCTTATGAGTAATTTACCATTAAAATTCAGTAGCAAACTTTGAGAAGTGAGGGCAAATAAAACTTTAAAAAAATATATTCCTATACACCTCAAACCCTCTCTTATTTCTGCATTCTTTTCACCATCTACACTCAAATTTCTCTAACACCTGTACTTCCGAAATCAGGGTGTTCCAATTGACTCAAATTCATTCTGTTTCTCGAAAATCAAATTCTCCCCAAATTTTTACAGCCCATGATACAAAACAAAAATACTAACCAACTAAAACAGAACTAGTCTGATGAACAAAAGCTGGCAATATCTGGTGTTACTCTGAAAAATACTTTATAAGACTAATAAATCAATAGTCACATAACAAAATATTGTTTATCCTAATGATGCATTAGGCATAGCTTGTTCATATAAACTCAGTGCCGGCTTAAGGGTAAACCCGGCAAGGCAATTGCCTAAGGCCCCTTATTAGTAGGAAACTCTAAACTAATTATGCATAAAACACTTATAATATTGAAACTAATCATGTTCATTCATATTAATTAAGCTTCGGCTTGATTCCTTAATCTTTGCAGAAATATTTTTATTTTTTAACATAAATCTCATAAAAACATGAACCAGTATTCCCACGTCCCAGAACCCTAATCAGTGACTAAAAGGGATTGATAAATTTAAAAACATTTAATTAAAATCAAAAATCCAAACTCAGACTTTTAGGGCTGAAAACAGAGGGCTCCTATAACTCGTGCAAAAACCAAGAGAGAAAACCCTACCTCAAAATTTTATGATCTCCAAAATTTCTCCTTGCTCCAAACGTTTCGCCACAGAAATTGGCCTTCTACACGGTGCCCGGTCGAAAGCTTGGTGGTGAAGTTAGGTTTTGCTTCTGCAAAAGTGAAGAGAGAGAAGCGGCTAAAAAAAAAAAAAAAAGTAATTAGCACTATTGGTCCCCAAATTTTTTAATATGCAACGGTTTAGTTTTCACTTTTTTAATTTTGATAAAATAGTCTCTAAACTCTTTAAATTTTAACAATTAAACCATTTTCATGTACAGTACATGTGATTTAGGCGGGTATTTCAGTAAAATAACTTCAACTTATATTTTTAACAAAAAATAAAACTAAAAAACATGAAAAAAGAAGAAAAATATATATGTAAGAAACTAATGCCCAAATCCATAAATTTGAAAAATCATTAATGACTCGTTTAATTTTATAATTTGAGTTGAAATGTGATTTTATATAAGAATTTTTTATTATAATAAAAAAATTAAATGTGATTATTTTTTAAAACTTTTTACTGTAACAAAACTTGAATTCTATATTTAAATCGGTGAAATGAATGTGCCCTAAATTAGATATTCAAAACAATCTACAAACAAATCAGAAATTCAAACTTTAATCAAGTTCATATCTCTATATCTAGCAACACAGAATAAAAACATCTAGGATTTTGGAGAGGGGAGCATAGAGAGCATAGTGGGAAAAAAATCCAAACGACCGTCCATGGCAAACAAAATGTAGATTGGATTCCATGTATATACTCATCAAAGTGGAGAAGAACAGACAAACGAAAAAACTTACATACTCACCCACGTTAATTCCGTCATCATTTCCATTCATTCATAAACGTAGGCAACATCCAAGGTTAAGTGTATCAAGAGAGTTGAGAAATTTCAAGTACCCAGAAAACCATAAGGTGAAACACAATAATAAATAAATAAATAAGTACAATGATCTTGGACATAAGGGGGTGCTTGTAATGGGGGATTCACGCGAGGGAACTGTGCGACAGGCCCAGAGCTGCTCAGAGTGCAGCGATTCGTGACAGATTTTGGCTTGCGGTGATGCGGGTTTTGTGGCAGATCTGACAAAGTTCAGCTCAGCTAAGTCCGTCACCGACCCAGCATCTTGTTAACCAGACGAGAATAATTCTTTTACCGAGCGCCGCCGCTCCTTCGACGAACTTTACCAATGCTCATTCGTCGCGCTGATCAGATCCACCAACTCATTGCCCAAGGGCCGCCCCAAATCTACCAATTCCTATTGTCGGTGGTTAACTCTTCGCTCCACTAGATTCATAATTTCTCATACTTTTTTATGCAACCAAGGTTGCTGGTATGGAGATGAAATCATCATGTGTAATTTGGTACAAGATCGAGAATTGCAAAGAGTCAACTCAGAGATGGTGACGTTTGGTAAGGAATTCGTACCCTGATTCGAATCATAGTTCATAGTTTACTGCAGTGTTTTCTCTCACAAAAAATACACGTAAATAAAAAATAATTCTAATATCATAATTTTAATCCATGAACCAAACGTCTCCAGATTTGGCTCTTCAACCCTTTTTTTTTTATTTGGTGTGTCCTAAACTTCTTTTTCCTCATTTTTTTTTCTTTTTGTTTTTTTTTTCTTTCCTGATGATTGTAAAAGAAGGGTATTTTAGCCTTTTCGATGTGGAAAGCTCACTTTTAAATGCCACTTGTCTACAACCGTTTATAAACCAACGGATTTAGTCGAAAGGATTTAATTGTCAAAATTTAAAGAGTTTGAGAATCGTTTTGTTAAAATTAAAAGAATAAGAATTAAACTCTCATCTATTGAAGAGTTTAGGGACTAATAGTACTATTTGCCAAAAAAAAAAAACACAGATGTTTTTACAATAAATTGCACAATTATACTATAAATTTTTTGTTTTTACATAATACACCCTATTGATAAGTTGATGAATTTTAGTTGCTATTGATTTAAAAGTTTAAAAGAGTCGCGTTATACACCCTAAATTGTGCCAATAACCCTTCTAAACTTTTAATTTTGAAAAATTACACCTTAAAACTCTTTTTGTAAAATTTTAAGTTCTCACATAATGTAAACATGATTACCATTGTTAAATTTCAAAAGCCGCTTGTCAATTTATTTGAGTGTCGGGGATGAGAATTGTCAAAAACAAAAATTTAAGGCTAATAAGTCAAAAGTAAAGTTCAAAATGTCACTATACTTAAAATGTCAAATATTCTTTTTGACACTCATTTTTTATCATAGCATCACAGTTTTCTTCATAAAATTCTATCGATTATTCTTTTACTCATTTTTTGTTTTTTTTTTTTTTCCTTTTAAAGCAACCGGATATAATCTTTCATAGACCATTTTCCTGATTGAATAAAACCAATGCTATATATTCGGATGTGATAATGAACAGCCCTGGAGCAATATTGATTTATCAAATAAACTACTCTACACAGGCTATCAATGGTCCTTTTTTTTTTGGGTGAAAAAGGCTTCAACTATGAATGATCGTTATAGTTGAACCAATCTTCTTCTTGAACTGGTTTGCAACTCATAATTACATGAAACCTACTAATCAGTATGTCACAAGAATATTAACGGAACAGATTTTTCCCAAATTTAAGAAACACACGTTCAAGAACAAAAACAAAACCATCGGACCCAAAATTATCCGTTCCCAAAGAAGGGAAAATAAAGGATGATTGATATCCGAATTAAGAAGCATGTTGAGAAAAATGCATATTTTGTTGGCGTGAGTTGTTGACAGAGGATCTCATGGAGAGATTATAGGGATTCTTTTCTTATTTCCTAATTTTCACTGATTATGTAATATCATTGATTTTAGCCTAGAATAGTACATAGTAGTTATTACATTCCTAGAATAGATTTTTCTTGTACATGATCTATAAGCACCCTCGTGTATTCTGAAAGATATAATGAAAGGTACCTTTGTATCATGGTATCAGAGCAAAGATTCTTGAACTTATAGATGTCTCTGTAAAATAGCCGAAAGAAGGAAAAGAAAATACCAGAGAGATTGAGAGCAATGGAAGAACGTACTCCCTTGACAAAGGATTCCCAAGGAGAAAGTTCAATCCTTGCAAACCTAACGTCCAGAATGTCACAAATGTTGAACCAAACACCTACCCTATTGATTCATGAATCTACTGCTGCACCAATTGGCATCAAGCTAGACGACACCAATTATGGACTTTGGTCCCAGGTTGTTGAGATGTATATCTCAGGCAAAGACAAGTTGGGATATATAAATGGGGATCTTCCACAACCCCAAGAGACAGATCCTAATTTCAGAAAATGGAGAATGGAAAATGCAGTGGTGAAGGGATGGCTGATTAATTCTATGGGTCCAAAACTGATCGGCAACTACATCAGATTCCCAACGGCGAAAATAGTGTGGGACACTATTGCTACAACATATTTTGACGGCACCGACACCTCACAAGTTTATGATCTCAAGAGGAAGGTGATAAGGCTCAAACAAGGTGGAGGATCTATCGAAACATATTACAACAGTCTTCAAGGCTTATGGAGAGAAATCGATTTTCGCCGTCCAAATCCGATGAAATGTGAAACCGACATACAAAAGTATAACTCTATTTTGCAGGAGGATAGAGTTTACACATTCTTGGATGGACTAGATGATCGCCTTGACAAGATCCGAGGAGACGTGCTTCAAATTCAACCATTTCCTACAGTAGAGCAGGCATATGCACATGTCCGCATGGAAGATCTAAGGCAAGCAGTAATGTTGACAAAAGGAGATATCACGACCAGTGCGGTTATGTTATCAAAAGGAGGACAAAAATCACAGCAGCAACCTTCACTTCAATTTTTATCCAGTGGAAAGCCTAACACATCAACAAAGTCAAAGTCACAAGTAGAGGGTGGGGGCTGTACACACTGTGGGAATATGAAACATAATAGAGACACATGTTTCAAGCTACATGGATATCCAGAGTGGTGGCATGAACTCAAGGCAAAGAAGAAACGTGAAGCTGGTACAAGCGAGAATCCTGGTCGAGCCTCATTTGTGAGCAGTGAACCTCAACTATCCCTTATACCACAAAGGGACTCTTCTTGTAATGACTGAGAAAATTTCAGACCTTAAATAATACAATTTATGTATTTTTAAGCCAAGGATTTTCTTAGAAAATATTATGTTATATTGTGAATGGAGGATTTATGGAATTAATATATGTATTCCTAAATTCTATAGCAAATTTCATGTTAAGTTCATGTTTCGATCAAGTAAATTCGATCGATAAATTCTCGCCGTATTTTAAGGCGGAATAATTTTCAGTACAAGTATAGTTTGAGAATCT
This sequence comes from Morus notabilis, assembly GCF_000414095.1. Taxonomy (NCBI): domain Eukaryota; kingdom Viridiplantae; phylum Streptophyta; class Magnoliopsida; order Rosales; family Moraceae; genus Morus; species Morus notabilis. Next base: position 228,607 of record NW_010367904.1, on the reverse strand, counting down.
TAATTTCAAGAATCTCTAAGCACAGCACGATGTTAGCGGCGTATAAAAAAAAAAACGCACTGGCATTTTAAAAGAAGAAAAAATCCTTAATTGCTAGACATTTAGGTTAAAAGTCACAAGATAAATACCTATAGTAGATGGATACAATATGAGCTCGGGAGTTAACACTGTCAGAAACGTCATTCTCGGGATAGAATACAGAAAATTAAAATTTAGAATTTATTCAGTCTAAAATTAATTTCAAGACTTGAAACAATTTGAAATATTACGCGAGTAAGAATATAAAACAATATTGAATTATTCAGAAATTGATATTGGACTGTAAGTAGTAGATTAACTTACGTGAGCTAAACTAATTACCTCTAATCAGTATAAATTTAATCTGTTTAGAAGAAATAATTGAGGATAAGATCAGGCACGTAATCTTACCTTAATCAGATACTTTATATAGTGAAATTTTTAGGGTTCTTACACTTTCTTTCTCTTATTCTCGCTCATTCTCTCTCTCCTCTCACATTCTCTCTCACACAAACCATCAATGGCCAAATACTCAAGTTAAGATTCCGACCTCCATTTTTGACACCACCGGTGTCAATAGAAAGATCTCGACGAGCTGAGTTCAACGACATGCGGCACGACCTCCAACCCCGCCGGAATCAGCCGCAATCGCCGGGGGAAGTTCTGAAATTCCCATTTCTTCCCGTCATGATATCTCCGCCATCCGACCTC
>NW_010367904.1:224815-225078 GCF_000414095.1 Morus notabilis | reverse complement strand
CGCAGTTATCTTCCGCAGTAAGTTTAAGAAAAATCATGTATATGTATATATGATTTAAAGGTTTCAAGCATGTATGTTTAAAAAGTATAGGTACATATGTATGTTAAGGAAACCGAGGTTGTAGCTAACAACCCTCGTTTTGAGTATTTGAGTTTTAGAACGTTGCAACAGAGCATGCAACAAATAAATAAATTTTAAACATGACGATTTAAATGATTGATTTTAAAAGGGCTTTAAGATGTACTTGAATTTAAGATTTCTCA
>NW_010367904.1:223502-224409 GCF_000414095.1 Morus notabilis | reverse complement strand
GCTTATTTAACGAGCAACTAAAAGTTAATATGTTCGCACGATTAAGATCGTCCTATCAATGACCATTAATTTGTTGGGCTGACAAGACGATATCTCGAGAAGTGTGATCGTTTGAGGTGACCCCTTAATGATCGTTGCTGGGTTATGCAGCCAAGCAAAGTATTGAAGCCAAGCAAAATATCAAAGCCACGTACAGCAGTTTGAAATGAAACAACTACCGAGATTCCTTTTGAGGAAGCACGTGTGACTGCGTTGCTAGAAGCAGCTTTTCAGCACGGATCCATGAAGAGGATCTGAATATGTAGCATAAAGACGACGTTAATAAGTAGATGGATGATGTAACCCCGTCAAGTTAGATGTGGGCCACGTTCGATGACTATATATGTATATCAAGATATGATATAGGAAATAGAGCTTCAACATTAAGCAATACCAGCTTATGGTAGAGGTTAAGCGACCCACTTAAGATATGATACACGATAATTGCTAGCCTTAAAATGTTTAACAATCTCATAGAAAGTACCTATGTGTATGAATGTAATGATAAATAACGCACAAAGGCTATAAGTTAAGACAAATGCAAAAGAGGTTTAAGATGTTGAGAATCTCATTTGGATATAGGTACAAGAACTAATGCAATGAGTTTAAATGTAAGCAGCAGTTTAAGTGATAAGAAAAGAACACCGAAGGTCATGGACAAATTGAGGGATGTTCTAGGTTAGTTTTGACCAAACTAATCCCTCTACAACGATCTCAAGGGGAGATATTCTCACCCTATTTATGATTGAAGAATATAGATGCGGATTTGTTTAAAATCTCCTAAAAGAATTAAGATTGCATTAGGTAAAGATGATAAAAGTAAAAGTTACCTTTGCAGTAAAGTATCGATTGGACGAAAACAAGTGAT
>NW_010367904.1:218981-221427 GCF_000414095.1 Morus notabilis | reverse complement strand
ATAATGGAAACCCATTAAGAAAATGTTAAGATGATAGATTCTTGAGCCATCCCCCATATCAAATCACGATCCAGACAAAGAAATGCAGGAGTTAAGAGTAGAGAGCAAGTTGAGATCATGGATTAGTAGGAAAGAGACCCCATAGAAAGTAAGGTCCATAATCTCAGTAAGATCCTCGGGAAAGAATGAAAAACATTACAAACCTCGACTTCATTCTAATTTTTAAGATAAAATTTTTATAAGTTTAGTGAATTGTAATGTCGGGGAGAATTAGTAGACAAATAAGTATACTTATTCATGGCTTTTTTCATAAATAAACCATGCATTCTATAGGTTTAAAACCTTTAAGTACACGTGCTCATATTAGAATGACGTGTAAAATCTCAATATGACAAGATATACTATGAAAAGCATAATAAGTATATCTAAGTATGTTTAAGAGTACCGTGAGACATGAAAAAAGTGACTTAACGGTACACCATGTCAGATAGTGACTGAGAATAGTCACTATGAGAGTGCAAAGTTTCAAGTAACCTGTATGACTTCAGCTAAGTGACCACATTCTTAATGGTTCGGACAAATTGACGAACCAATAAGTAAGCATTCGATTAGTAATAACCAATAATATTTTAAGGTCTAAGCATTATTATGAGTGTAGAATTAAAGAATTATAGAATAATCCCATGATTCAATATGTAGTATTACAGTTTGTACTACGTAGTAGCCCCAGAAACCACAAGGATGAACATTTTAATCCTAAAATATATGAAAGTAGTACATGACACTCAGAATTAGAGAGTTTCACGACAGTTGTATCAAAAGGATATTATGATAACCCAGGACCAAGATCAGATATATCTGATACTGGAGTCTCAGCCGAATCAAGGATAGAAATGTATAGTCTAAGTTTATGTTAAGTTAAAAATAGTTCCGAGATCAATCACGACGGATTTCGTGGTAAGGTTGCCTAGAAAATCCGATAGTAACGTTGCGATTTAGATAATCAGAAACTGATTGACAAGATCTACATATTTTTATTGATCAAACTCAGTTATTCTATTAAGAGACAACCATTTCGCGAGTATGCAAGAGCAATAGGGTCAAGTTAAAGTTTAGTACAGCTTTCGACCGTAGACAAATGGCGAACCTGATAAGACCATTCAGACCCTAGAAGATATGCGGAGAGCATGTGTCATGGATTTTAAAGGGAACTGGGATAGGAAGTTACCTTTGATATAGTTTTCCTATAACAACAGCTATCACACGTCAATAGGAATGACACCTTACGAAGCTCTATACAGAAGAAAATGCAGGTCCCCAATTCATTAGTATAAACCTGGGGAGAAGCATTTAGAAATGATATACTTTATCAGTAGAACCACAGAGAATATGAGATTTATCATGAAGAAGTTCGATACAGCTCATAGTCGCCAGAAGAGCTATGTGGATAAACGCCGCAGATTTATAGAGTTTTAGGAAGGAGACTAAGTTCTCCTGAAGGTGGCACAGATGAAAGGAGTAATGAGATCCTAGAGAGGATCTGTAAGGTCGTGTACAGACTAGCTTGCTGCTAGAATTAGCTACGGTACACAACGTCTTCCACGTGTTGAGATTGAAGAAATATGCGACTGATCCATTGCATGTATTGCACCAGGAACCTGTCAAAGTGCACGCAGTCCAGATCCTAGCTCGCGAGGAGAAAACCTTAAGGAATAAAGTAAATCCTCAGGTTAAAGTCTTGTAGTGAAATCATAATATTGAGGAAGCTACTTGAGAACGCGAAGAGAATACGAGGAAAAGCTACCACGAGTTGTTCTAATTTTCGGGACGAAAATTTCTTAAGGGGGGTAGATTGTAATGACTGAGAAAATTCCAGACCTTAAATAATACAATTCATGTATTTTTAAGCCAAGGATTTTCTTAGAAAATATTATGTTATATTTTAAATGGAGGATTTATGGAATTAATATATGTATTCCTAAATTCTATAGCAAATTTCATGTTAAGTTCATGTTTCAATCAAGTAAATTCGATCGATAAATTCTCGCAGTATTTTAAGGCGGAATAATTTTCAGTACAAGTATAGTTTGAGAATCTTAATTTCAAGAATCACCAAACACAGCATGATGTTAGTAGCGTAAAAAAAACGCACTGACATTTTTAAAAAAAGAGAAAATCCTTAATTGCCAGACAGCTAGGTTAAAGTCACAAGATAGATACCTATAGTAGAAGGGTACAATGTGAGCTAAGGAGTTGACACCGTCAGAAATAATGTCACTCCCGGGATATAATGCAGAAAAGTTAAATTTAGAATTTATTCAGTCTAGAATTAATTTCAAGACTTGAAACAGTTTAAGATATTACGCGAGTAAGAATTTAACGTGATATCAAAGCAGACGAGGATTGAAAAGTTGAACTGTAAATAAGTAGTAGAAAAAAAAAAAGA
>NW_010367904.1:212904-215924 GCF_000414095.1 Morus notabilis | reverse complement strand
AAACGATTGATTTTAAAAGGGCTTTAAGATGTACTTGAATTTAAGATTTCTCACGAAATCCGTTTTAAAGTCAAAATTAAATGGCCTGATTGAATTGGCTAGTTTTAGAAAGGCTTTTAAAGAGTATTTGAAATAGGAGTTCAAATGCTGCTCTGTTTGAAAGATATTTTTAGAACGTTTTATCTTAACTGAAATTAAGAAAAGCTTTAAGAAATTTAGTGATTCACTTATTTGAAATTATTGTTACAAATTATGAAAATATTCTTTCTTATATTAAAAAAAAAAAATGTTCCGCAAATTTTAAGAAACCCCAGTAAGTACAAGTTAAAGTTTAAGTTACAGTGGCGGCCTCATAGGAGGGTCGTCACACTTCTCCTGCTACTGCAAACAATTCTGTGACTCTTGGTGATTCAGGTAACAATGTTTTTTATCAGCCCCACTCTAAACAAGAGACTTCCCATGGTTGGATTGTCGATTCAGGGGCAACCGATCATATGACATTTGACCCGGAAGATTTTGTCGAATTAACTCAACCAAAACGGACGAGCATTGCCAATGCTAATGGAGTGATATATCCTGTTACAGGGGCTGGAAGAGTGGCTCTTTCACCATCTTTCTCATTACCAAATACTTTATTAGTTCCATCTCTTTCGAGTAGACTATTATCTGTAGGCCATGCTACTGAGGATCTAAATTGTTGTGCACTAATTTATCCGAGTTTCTGTTTGTTCCAGGATATTCTCACCAAGGAGATTATTGGTCGTGGTACTAAAAGAGAGGGGCTATATTACATGGATGATTTCAGCTTCAGCAGAGCAAATACTACGCATCACACTAATGACAAAAAATGACAGGTTTGGTTGTGGCATCGTCGACTAGGACATCCATCTTTTTCTTACTTAAAGCATTCGTTTCCAAGTTTGTTTTCCAATTTACATGAGTCCGAGTTTAGGTGTGAAACATGTATTCTAGCAAAGAGTCATCGAGTACCTTACCCAATAAAGTTGAAAAAATGTGAGACCCCATTTACATTAGTTCACTCGGACGTTTGGGGCGCTGCTCCCATTGTAATATCTTCAGGTATTAGATGGTTTGTGACTTTTGTAGATGATTGTACACGTATGACTTGGCTTTATTTGATGAAGAATAAGAATGAGGTGTTTGGAATTTTTCGTTTTTTCCATAATATGATCAAGACACAATTCTCTGCTAAACTTCAGATTCTTCGATCTGATAATGGTGGAGAATATAACAACAATGAGTTACGAGAATATTTTCAAGCACATGGTCTTTATCATGAGACCACTTGCTCTCAAACACCACAACAAAATGGTGTTGCGGAGCAAAAAAATAGACATATCCTCGAAACAACTCGAGCACTTTTAACAGCGGCACATGCACCCCGACGCTATTGGACAGATGTAGTTGTTACTGCAGTTTATTTGATGAATCGAATGCCATCCCGAGTCTTGAACTTTGAAACGCCACTACAAGCTCTTGCTCATTATGTACCGTTGCCTTCCATCTTAATGCTTCCGCCACGAATATTTGGATGTGTTGCCTATGTTCACCTTCATAAAAACCAACGAACAAAACTCGATCCATGTGTTGTTCGTTGCATTTTTCTAGGATACGGAGCTCATCAGAAAGGGTATCGGTGCTATGATCCAACTAGAAGGCATCTTTATACCACGATGGATGTCACTTTTCTCGAATCAGAACCTTTCTTCCCAAAACCAGATACTCATTCTTCTCTTCAGGGGGAGCTACTAGGTGAAGAGCCGAATGTGTATAATTGGGAAAACTGGCCAGGGTTTCAAGATATTAATATGGAGCATCGACATGATGACGTTCAAGGTGATCTAATTGGAACTCAACATGAGGCAATCCAGCCAAAGGCTCCTATAAGACCGATGACGATCACGCCAGGACATGGAGAAGAAATGATGATGCCGAGAATGAGCAAGAGCAGCCCATCCCTCATCTTTTAGTACCAAACGACCACTCTCATGAGAATACTCCTAAGGTACCATCTTTAAACTCTTCTCCTAGTAATACTATAGACGATTCTGTTGGATATAGATTACCTTTCAGGCACAACCGTGGTAAGCCACCAAATCGATACTCACCAGACCATGAAGGAAAGCAGTCGATGTATCCAATTACCAACCACGTCTCTGTTGGGAATAGTGTCCTAGAAGCATGAGATGTAATAGGATATTTATTATTTAATTAATAAAATAGTTTATTCATCATTTTATGTGCATATATTTATGAATATTTTATGAATATCAAATGAAAATTTCATGATTGTTTATGTAACCTTAAACATAGTATATAAGTGTTATATACTAGAGGATAGTGTTTAAGGATAATAATCAAAAACGTTGTTCATGATGAATTTAATTAAAGTTTGGAATCTTTAATTAAAACATTATTAATACATGTCATTCCCATTTAGAATGGAACGGTGTTATCCGCACTGTTAATATGGCGAGATATTGAATGAGTGTATTTCGCATAATAAGATTATGTGGAATAAGGACACAGACACAATATGAATTTCTAATAATTTCTGTTAAGCATAGAAATTCTGATTGAGTCTGCCGATGGTCATATATAGGATGATCTTAATCCTGAGTTCTTAACAAACTCCTATTTATGGATTTATGTCTTTTGATTTACTCGGTACGGATTCTGAGACCCTGAATCCTATTCCTTGTATTTTGGAGACATAATGAAATAGGTAGCTGGGAATGTTATTATACGAGATGGAATTCATTCCTTCTTGAGAAAGAAGTAGATAAATAATTATCTTGAGTGTTGATTCGGTACTTGGATTAGTAAAAGCGCTCTAGTTCATGAATGTGTTTTATGAACCACTATCCATTAGAGAATCAATGGTACTCAAGAATGCATATATAATTAGAGAGGTTAACGGATTCTACATGACTCTAATTATGAATTATTTATGGAGGATTGATCTATATGTAATGACTATATCAAATAGACACTTCGCA
>NW_010367904.1:143350-212817 GCF_000414095.1 Morus notabilis | reverse complement strand
AATTTTAGAATTACGGAATTCTAAAATTAAATACTCGAAAATTATTGATTGAGAATTAATTATTATTTAAATAATGTGATTTTTTAAATTTGAATTTGAACACATCTAGATTTATCCATTTAAACTTATTTGATAAGTTGTTCAATTTAGAATTCAAATTAATTTAAGTTTGACTTAAATTAGAATTTGAATTTGAGTCAAAATTGGACTACAGGATAAAGGATGATTTTTCTCTTCCTTCCCTATCTGGATTGGCGCCACACACACAGGGTTAGGAAACCCTAAGGGTGGCCGGCCACATTAGAGATAAGGGGAAGGGATTTTCTGTTCGAAATTCAAAATTGGAGATATGGATTTGATTCTGTTTTGAAGTTTGACTTCTACTCTTTAAATATGAGAATGATAGAAAATTGTGAAAATAATTTTTTAAGCAATTTTTCTGCCCTAATTAGATTGGTGGCCAAATTTACTCAAGGAAAAAAGAGAGCAAATATTTTTTCTCCAAAAATTCCACATCATGCATGCGTTGGTGTTTGTGGAAATTTGAGTGTTTAAGAAACCTGTTTTTGTCTCACATGTGCCCACACACACATCTTCGTGGAATCAAGGAATTGACGTGGAAGACTTTGGTATTCTAAACACAAAGATTGGAGCAAGGACTGTTCATGGTCAAAGAATTCAAGTTATCATCCGAGTCAGCTTCCAGGTATTTTTCCGGATTGAATTCTTAATGTAAATTAATGCGATTAATTTATTCGTGCATAAATTAATATAATCTATAGAGTATCTCAAAAGTTTTGTGAAAATTTTTGTTATACACGATCCGCCTCCCCCACGCTTCCGCATCCGAATTCGATTCGGGAACCAGCAGTCTCAACCCAGAAATTATCACAATCTCTCAAAGCCTTTGTGCATAAGCTATCTTCTGATCATGTTCCAAGTACCGTACAAGAGGCCTTGAATGACACAAAATGGACCCAAGCAATAACTGAAGAGATGATAGCATTGCAGAAGAATGATACGTGGGAGCTCATGCTACTACCCAAAAGGAAGAAAACTGTGGGATATAGATGGGTGTTCTCCATTAAACACAAGGTAGACGGGTCAATAGAGAGATACAAGACGAGACTTGTAGCGAAAGGCTATACCCAAACATATGGTATAGACTATCAGGAGACGTTTTCACCAGTAGCAAAGTTGAATACTGTCAGAGTATTGTTGTCTCTCGCTACAAACTTGGATTGGCCGTTACATCAGTTCGATGTAAAAAATGCATTTCTTCATGGGAATCTTGCAGAAGAAGTGTACATGGACATTCCGCCTGGCTTTACTACCTCATCACAAACTGGGGTCGTATGCAAACTGCGGAAGACACTATATGGATTGAAGCAAGCACCTAGGGCGTGGTTTGGACGATTTAGCTCGGCTATGACAAAGCACGGATTCAAACAGAGCAATTCTGATCATACTCTGTTCTTGAAGCATCGACGAGGGATGGTAACACCTCTAATAATTTATGTTGATGATATGATAATTACAGGGAATGAAAAGGAAGAAATTTCTAGCTTGCAGAAGTATCTAGCCACCGAATTTGAAATGAAGAATCTCGGGGCGTTAAAATATTTTTTGGATATCGAAGTAGCTCGGTCAAGTCAAGGCATATTTCTATCACAAAGGAAATATGTACTTGATTTGCTAGCCGACACAGGAATGCTTGATTGTAAGCCTGCAGACACGCTAGTGGTTCAGAATCATGGATTGGGAGAACACTCGAGCCAAATACCCACAAACAAAGAAAGGTATCAATGCCCTGTGGGAAAACTTATCTACTTATCCCATACACGACCAGATATTGCCTATCATGTAAGTTTGGTGAGTCAATTCATGCATAATCCTAGTGAGGATCACATGAATGCAGTCCTTCGGATTTTACGGTATTTGAAATCTTCTCCAGGAAGAGGACTCATGTTCAAGAAAAACAATCATTTAAATGTTGATGGTTACACAGATGCTGATTGGGCCGGAAGTATCATTGATAGGAAGTCTACTTCAGGATATTTCACCTTTGTGGGAGGCAATCTAGTCACTTGGAAGAGCAAGAAACAAAAGGTAGTTGCATTGTCTAGTGCAGAGGCTGAGTTTAGAGGCATGGCTAAAGGACTTTGCAAACTTCTTTGGCTGAAGCGGTTGCTGGAAGAAATTGGCTATTCGTCTACTTCTGCAATGAACCTATTTTGTGATAATGAAGCTGCTATAGAGATTGCTCTAAATCCAATTCAACATGATCGAACAAAACATGTTGAAGTGGACCGACATTTCATCAAGGAAAAACTTGAAGCCAAGATAGTTCAACTTCCATTTGTAAAATCAGAAGATCAGTTAGCAGATATACTTACAAAAGTTGTCTCAAGCAGGGTATTTTATAACGCACTGGACAAGTTGGGCATTCAAGACATCTATGCACCAATTTGAGGGGGAGTGTTGGCGTGAGTTGTTGACAGAGGATCTCATGGAGAGATTATAGGGATTCTTTTCTTATTTTCTAATTCCCACTGATTATGTAATATCATTGATTCTAGCCTAGAATAGTACATAGTAGTTATTACATTCCTAGAATAGATTTTTCCTGTACATGTTATATAAGCACCCTCGTGTATTCTGAAAGATATAATGAAAGGTACCTTTATATCATATTTTTGAAATAAAGGACATCAAACAACGACCAATCGAATAGCATAATAATTATTATAACGATATTCAATATGTCTTTTATTAAAAAAATGACATAGCAATTATTTTAATAATTTTAATTTTGCTATTTGTAAAATGTTCTAAATTATTGCTTGATAAAATTTTTGTTATATATCTAAAAAGCTCAAAATTAAATAAGTAGAAGAACAAGTACAACACGGTAAGGAACAAACCAAAAACGAGTTTAGATAAACAAATTACCAACAGCAATACTTTCAATAATTCAATCCTAATTCCACTGCTAAGAATAACTCCACAAAATAAGTCGTTAGATAAACCCCAGAACTTCGTTGATATGAAACATTATTTAGAAGCACATGATATATACATCTCAACATTGGAGTGGTAGCTCAAATACTACTCCATCTTTATTTTTAAGGCCAATCAAACGTATAATCAGGTTTGTATGGCCAAAGACATATAATAAATTCATCATATGGAAGCTACAGAGTCAGTGGCAGTAGCACTCCAACTAAATCCTGCTGGTGCTTCACCACTCACCACATACACTGCATCAACATTGCTCCCCACGTTCGTAACAGTTCTCCTATACTTGACTGTCTCCCCTTCATTATCGAAAACCACCGAAAACGATGGAAGGTTTAGATCTCCCGGTGTAACTCTAGCCCCAAGATGATCATATGTTTTCTCACATATGTCTGAGCGTACTAGTTTTCTAAAAAATACACTAATTTGCTCGGAATCATAACCAATGGAGCAGAGGAATCCGACGTAGTCACTCACACCCATGTCATATATCAAACCCGGATTGAGAGCTCTGTTGGGGTCCACATGACCTGATCCATGAACAAAAGGCGTCGACTTCTTGCCCGTCGCGAGATCTTTGATGCTTTGTCCAGAATTATCCAAATCGTAAGCTGTTGTCATGAGGGCAGATTTTATAGCAGCAGGTGACCAATCAGGGTAAGCATTTCTAAGCAAAGCGGCAATCCCACTAACATGTGGAGCAGCCATTGAAGTGCCTGATATTATGTTGAACTCAACTTGTCTAGTATCACCTTCGCCCGATGGACCAACGACTTGAGTCCAAGCAGCTAAGATGTTGAGACCTGGAGCTATGACGTCTGGTTTGAGAATCTGCGGTGTCAGAGGGTTTGGACCGCGATTCGAAAACGCCGCAACTCTTGGAGCAGGCGGTGAAGTCCCAATCACTGTTCCATGGAAGAGAATGTTTGCAGTTGGATTTCGGCTCGACTTGATGTATCTTTTTATTTTTCTCCCATCCTTTATACCAACTTGAGTTGTTGGCGTAACATGTGGCTCAGCACTAAGCTCTTCCCCAACTTGTGCATTATTCGCTATTATTGTTCCACGACCATTAACATCTTTCACTGCGAATCCCTTGTCGAGACTACTCGTTTCGCCCCCGTAGTCACACACAACGATTTTGCCGGCGAGTTGGTTTTGATTGGTGAAGTCGCCAGGGGAACAAAACTTGTTCCCAAAATCCCCAGCGTAGACCAGTTTATATTGTTTGTAGAAGGGAAAATGGGGTCCATAATAGAGGGAGGAACCGAGGAAAGTTCTACCATCACCAAGAGCAACGTCGGCGCTAAATTCTCTGTCGACGCTGGAAGCGCCGACGGTTAGTACCCAAGGGGGGAGATGGTTGACTGTAAATGGATCAGGTCCGTCGTTTCCGGCAGCCAGAGAGAGAAGAACGCCGTGTCGCATAGCTCCAAAGCTTGCAATGGCCATGATATCCTTATAGTACGGATCAGTTCCGCCAGAGATGGACATGGATATTATATGAACCCCGTCGGAGACTGCTTGGTCCATGCCAGCCAACATGTCAGATTGCTTACATGTACTAGTTAAGCAGACTTTGTACACGGCAATACGGGCTTTCGGAGCAACGCCTATGGCCACCCCTTTGGCGTACCCGAAAAAGCTTGCGTTTGACGCTACAGCTCCTGCTGCTGTTGAAGCTACGTGTGTCCCATGGCCATCTGTGTCTCTAGGGGAGTTTGTTTCTGCCGATTGATTCAATCCGGATCCGCCTAAATTAGACATGTGATACCCCGCGAGGAACGCTCTTGCACCGATGAGTTTCCGATTACAAAACGAAGCTAGAAAGTCATCCCACGTCTCACATTTGCCTTTCCATGTTTTTGGAACTGGGGACAATCCTTTGTCCGAGAAACTCCGGTGTTGTGGCCAAATTCCGGTGTCGAGAACTCCGATGATGACGTCTTCGCCGTAGTTGGAGTAGGGCCAAATTCCAGGCCTAGTGGGGAGTCCTAAAAATTTGTATGTGTGCGTGATTTGGAGTTGGTGGGATTCGTCAGGCATAACAGAAAGAATGCCATGAATGTTCTTAAGCTTTTCAGCTTGGGAAAGATTAAGGCTAGCAGCGAAGCCATTAGCAACTTTCTCATAGGCGTAAAGGATCTTTGAAGGGTGACGGGAAGGAGGAAGGGATTCGATGATGGAGGTGTACCATTGGCGGGGGGGGGGGAAGACAGATGGCCTTTGTGATTTTGCCATGTGGACAATGAATGTCATTGGACGGTCGTGATCATCTAATAACGGGTTTGGAAAGGAGATAGGGAGAAGACAGAGAAAAATGGTCAAGAAGAAGAGACGTTGAGAAGTTATTGCCATACTAAGCATATCGTTTTTCTTTTTCTTGTTTTCTTTTGTTCTGCAAACTTGATGAGCAAATGGACTGAATTTGTTGGATATATATAATAGTTGGAAGCTTTTTTAATTACCATAAGAACCTTTAATATTAAGAAAGTTGTAGGGCTTGCAAGTACTAATTTGTGTCTGCCTCGTGTAGAAATACTGTGTGTTAGGTAACACACATCTTTCGAACTTGGTCCTGGATCTGATTCTTTTGAGAAAAAAATTAAAATTGATAAGAAAATAAACCTAATTAGTCTATATATAGAAAAAATGGAAAATTTAACTTTAAGAATACATGAGTTTAAACATTTACCTCTTACTTTTGATTAATATACCCTTTTGTTAGTATAATTATTTAATTAAAAAAAATTTGAATCAAATGTAAAGGGTAAAAATCTTGACTCATGCACTTTTAAAGAATATTTGTCAAAATTAATCGTGTATATATAATACCTAGAGCATGAAAGGTTGCAAATATTAATTAATCAATAATTTATTAATTTATTAATTTATGAAAGTATTTATTTTTCCAAAATATTGTATCTAACGTCCTCTTCTAATTAGGCGAATTAAATATTTCATTTTACGAACTAATATATGTTTTTTAAATTAATTACTAATATATATTCTATGTACTATCTTCATGTTATTTTAATCCATTGGGACTTTGCCATACTTGTTACATTTAATCAGTTACGGCATAGATAGTTATGCATACGCCGCATGGATTAACAAGAAATTGGATCCTTTATTCAAAATTCGTATCGTAAATTGTTTCCAACCAATAAAAATACGCCACATCATTTAAAATAAAATTAATAGAGTAAACATAAATTGAATTTCTGTCAACACTAGTTTTCTTTAGTGTCATATCCATTTCTAGCTTCTACAATCTCTCTTCAAATTACTATTAAAACTCTAGTAACATGCCTATAATGCTACAACACTCATCATCACTTATCGACTGCAAACAGGCTTTATTCAGTACTTAATGCACTATCTCCTTGTTACATGAAGACTAAAAATAAAGAGGAATTTTTACTGTGGATCATTGATGAGTGAGTTTTACTCGCTCATTTAGTATCGTTTTACACTTAATATCTAGTTGGTTTCGAGGTTTTTGTTAGTTTTTTTGTGTGTTTTCGTTCTTTGTTTGAAGGATAGGTGAAAGTCTATGATTTGGAAGGTTTTGGACAAATTTCGGTGGAAAAAGACAGCAATCATAGCGCTTAGGCACCAATCTGTAGCGCCTTGGCGCTGAATTTTACGGAATTAGTGTATTGGGCAGAACTGGTGGCGCTTAGGCGCCAGTTTGTAGCGCCGCGGCGCTGAAATCTGACGGAATCAGTGCACTGGGCAGAATGGGCAACCCTTAGGCGGCCATTACAGCGCCCAGGGTTTTACACAACAACGCCGCAGTGCTAGAAACTTAGCACCGCGGCGCTACGACGCCAAAAAATACGCGTTTTGAAGGCCAATCGCGAGAAAACTTACCAATTTTGACCCTAATGCTCCGAAACATACAAATAGATTATTCTAGGGCAATTAGAAGGGACTTTTGGACTGTGGAGTGACGGCTGGCTTTGAGAGAAGATTCAAGAGAAGAAAAGGAGAATTGGCTACGGAGAAGAAGAACGGCTCAAATCCGGAGACGGAGACGCTTCAATTCAACTCCAAACTAGTTCTTTTCTTTCCTTTCCAATGATTAAGACTTTGTTTAGGAATTTATTTTGTTTAGAGATGAACTAATTCTTTTTTCTAGGGCTACGATGTAGCTGGATTATGAATGTTCAAATTCTCAATCTTATTTTTTAAGTAATTGATGTTTAATCCATATATGCTGAGTATTTCAATTTATTCTTAATGCTTGTGATTGTTTGGCCAACTATTACATGATTTTGTATTTAATTTGAGACCGAGAGGTGATAATTAACTAAGCTCTTAATTGAAATACCATGAGTTGTTCATAGGATAGAGATATCTATGATGCTTGTGTAGTTCTTTTGAATTTCTTGCACTTAATAATTTTCAACAGGTTTAGAAGTCTGACAGAGATGTAGATTTTGCTTGTTGGATTAATATTATCGGTACTTGAGAAAGAATAATAATTGTTTTAGAGAAATTGCTGTCAGTATAGGATTGAATGTTAATTTTCTTGAATTATGGGAATTTGAACAGGATTAATTTTGGTGAAATCGGAAACCCTAGAGTTTTAATCTATTGAATTTTATTCCATAATTTAGCGTTGTTTGATTTATTTAATCATTTTAGTTTTACTTTACTTAATTTTATAAACTCACTTTTCAATTATTCAAATAAAATTAGGGTTAATATAATTTCAGTAATTAGTGAACAACAATCCTCGTGGGACGATATTCTTATTCACTATTATATTACTTGATTGCGATAGCGTATACTTGCGTTACGATTTTTCACAACAATCATACTATTCTGCTCTATTGATAAGAATAGTTAATTTTAATGGTTATATCTATGCAGGTCCATATTAAAAATTTACAGTGCGCCACACAAAATTACTCCTACTGTAAATATTAATCCAACAATAAATACACAATTCTCACAGGTGGAGCAAAGACTCCCTAAAGCCTTAAAGACCCCCTTACTTGTTCTACCGTAAAGACTCCA
The DNA here is from genome assembly GCF_000414095.1 of Morus notabilis. NCBI lineage: Eukaryota > Viridiplantae > Streptophyta > Magnoliopsida > Rosales > Moraceae > Morus > Morus notabilis. The sequence goes on along the minus strand of NW_010367904.1, from coordinate 204,771 downwards.
TTTTTTCTACAATTTAAGGGAGATTCTTTAGTACGCCTGGCCTACCAGTATGTCAGGTTTTTTTAACCGTTAGATATGCATATTTTTTTACTTTTACGTGATTTTATGTAGATCCAACGGACAAAATATTTAACTCACCGGTATGTTGACGTACCAGAGAAGGTTCCACAATTTAAAGCCTTTCTATTAAAGGATTAACTTAAAAGCCTTTTCTTTTTTAGTCTGAGAAACAATTCAAAGTTAAAACTCTTTCGTCCTCTTCAGTTGCATCTCTCTCTTTCGGTTGTTAAGGTAAGTAAATGTTTAAAAATAGAAAATGTTTACGTGGGGAGAATGAGATAATGGAAGGGATGATGGTAAATGTTAACTACAACTATCTGTTGTAATTGTCGAAGTCTTACAAATAGTGGTACTTCCGGTCATAAAAAGTACTTAAATAATATTCATTTGTTTTCATTTATACATTAATTTTCTGTTGTTAATTTGTACCTTAATTTTGATAGTCTCATGATTTAATGCACCACAATTTATTTGGTTTAAATGATGTGTTAAATTAATTAGGTGCATAACGATGATCTCTATCGTTATGAATCCAGATGCTCGATACAATTTGTCCATTCAATCCTCTGTTTAAAAAATCATTCATTGATATGTAAATTATCTATTATGTTAGAGAGATTGTAATATGTCTTGATTAAGATCACAAGCTGTTTGAGTGTTAAAACATGAAAAACACATATTAATGGGACTTTAAAAGCGCTGCAACGGGTTTATAAACACTACAGCGGACAAATTGTACAAATTTGTGTAGTTTGGTTTGGCCAATATTTCGGCAATATTATTGCTAGATATTGTATTTAAGGGTTTGTTGTATCTTGAAGGTAATTTGCCCTCACTTCTCAAAGTTTGTTAGTGATTGTAATATGTCTTGTTCAAGATCACAAGTTGTTTGAGTGTTAAAACATGAAAAACTCGTGTTAAAGGGACTTCAAAAGTGTTGCAGCGGGTTTATAAACGTTGTAGCGGACGAACTGCACAAAACTGTGCAATTTGGTTCAGCTAATATTTTAGCTGCAGCCAAAACATTTTGGCTACAGCCGAAATATTTTGGTTTATATAGGCCGAACCAAATTGCACAGTTTTGTGCAGTTTTTCCGCTGCAGCGTTTATAAACCCACTGCAACGCTTTTAAAGTCCCTTTAACACTAATTTTTTATGTTTTAACACTCAAATAACTTGTGATTTTAATCCATGCCTATTACAATCTCTCTAACATATTATTGCAATATAAACGTTTAAACTAATAGAAGAACATACCTCTTATATATATTCTTCTTTAGTTTAAACGTTTATATTGAATTAATTCCTCCACAGAGTCTTTTCTCAAAGTGTTGTGCCTTTCTTCTCCAGTCCAGTACCTCCGTTCTCTCTCATAGAACTAAAAGCATTCTCTCTTTCCCTTTTATGCTTTGATCATCTCTCTCTTTTTTTGCTTACGTGATGACCATTTCTCTCTTTCATCACTCTTCCTTTTCTGCATGGCCCATATTTCACTCTTTCATCACTCTTCTTTTTCTGCATGCCCCAAATGTAACACCTTTTTATTTGTTTAAAGATTTGATAATTTTTTTATTTTTCAAGACAGCTATTAAAATTTTCATCATGAAAAAAGTTTGCACGGGAAACCTGGCAAATTTTGGAGACGGAAAATTTATGGGAAAGAAATCAGCAAATTTTGGGAAGGTGTATACTTGTCGGTAGGATAGAAAACTATACAAAGAAGTTTTTTAAATGATACGTTTGGTTCATAGATTTAGAACCATAATTTAGAATCATTTTCGCTTTACGTGTGTTTTTTGTGATAGAAAAATACTGTAGAGAACTATGAATCATGATTCAGAATCAGAGACGAATACAAGAAACAAACATATAGAAACTCAGATCTTTTATCTAATTTGTTTGTTCAATTATTTATCCAGAAAATCATTCAATATCATCTCAAGTATCTAATGTGTCTTTCTTTCTTTACACTCCTTTTTCCTCGATTATTCTTGTTCTTTCTTCTCTTGTCTCAAACTCTCACTTCCTCTCTCATGAATTAAAGGTCGAATTAATGCTTTATTTTTCTTCTTTCTCTTTTCTTTTTAATTAAGTTTGATAACCTTTTTCTTTTTTCTTTTCTTTTTTTCCTTATGTGATCATGTTCATCTCTCTCTCTCTCTTCAATACCACCCAAATTCTCTCTCTCATCACTCGGGTTTTTTCATAAATTATCTCATCAGTACTCTTTTCTTATTTGACTTTACTTATGTTAAAAAAAAGGTGAAAATTTTTTATTTGTTTAAAGATTTGACAATTTTCTATTTCATTAACGATTTAGAAATATTTATTTTTTATAAAAAAAAATTTAGCTCAATAACCTAATAGGAGACGAACATATTTTAGAAAAAAAAAAAATAGTTCCATAACGTAATTGTACTAACAATTATTGGGGAGAAAGTGAGACAGGAACCTAAACATATTGGACCGACTGAAAAATGGGGAAAACATCAGCAGATTTTGCAAACGGAAAGATGGAGAAAAACATCCGTTTAGGTAAGGAAATAAAAGTTATGAATGCTTTGAAGCACAAATGAAAGTAACATATTAAATACGTCATTTTCACACTTTTTGATATAGTGTTTAAAATAACATTATGTATTAAAATACAAAATAGAAAAGCACATTAAATATGTCATTTTTCCACTTTTTAATGACATATATAATATTGAAATTGAAATTTACATGCACTGAAAATGGTGTTATAGGTGAAAAATGAAATTTTAACTCATTGTTTAACGTACATCAACTCCTATTTTGATGTGTGAAAAATTAATTAATTGAAAAAGATTTAGACAGAGAATCGCAATTTATTGTGAACCTGAATACTTTATCAAATTTCTCTGTTCTCTATCGAACAAATTATTCATTAACATGTCCATTTAAAAGAAAAATAATAATTTTTGGACATGTTAACCCATATTCTTCCATTAGTTTAAACGTTTGGTCATTTTTCGTTTCTGTTTCTTTTTTCTCTCTTTTTTTCGTCCTTTTGTGCTTTGATAACCTTTTTCTCTCTTTTTTTTTTTTTTCCTCCGTTGTGGCCATTTCTCTCTTTCTTTTTACGACGATCCATGTTGCTCTCTCACTCCATTTTTTTCTCTCACGTCAATCTCTTTTCTTATTTGATTTGACTAATAAAAAGGTAATGTGCAATATATTTTTAAAGATTTGAAGATTTTTTATGTCTCTAATAGTTTGACAAGTCTTTTATTTATTTTTTTTAGGACGTTCTTCAGTAGGCTTTCTATGAGTGGTGTCGACTGTTAATATTTAATTATTAAATTAAATTAAAATTACATTAAATTTTAAAAATATGTAGAATAAATAATTTTTGATATAAATTTAATAATTAAAAATTTTAAAAATATCGGTAATTCATTTTTTTCTTTTATTCTACCAGAAGAGCTTCCTTATTTTTTATATATAATGGAAGAAATTGTTGTGCTACTGGAAGATTTTGCACAAAGAGAGAGAAATATGAACTCAGCAGATATTGCAAAATTACTTGAAAAATACCAGAGTTGCAAACTTTTGTGTGGAAAAATAACTTTTTGCAACTAATTTTGTCGAATCATATGATACTTCTCCAACGAATTAAAGAACAAAAAATTGAGAGAAAATGAGAAATGATAACGTAAATATAACAGTTGTATTATATCAAATTAAATACTACCTACTTTCTTCTTCATATCCTATGTGCATGATTTCTTAAGAAAGATTTTTGTATAATCTGCCAACAACTAAAGGACAATATAAGGAGGAAGATTAAATTAATTACAAAAGTACAATGGACCAATAAGATCACCGCCATGGTGGGTTAAGATTGATCACGAACAATAAAATTCTCAGTATCAATATAAAATTTATTGGTAATCCCAAAATACGTGCAGAGAGATATTCCCTTTTAAACTCCTTCAAAGAAAATTATTAAACTTATCTGTAGGATATATGAATTTAGATGTTTATTAATTTTTATCTCTTACTATTGATTAATACCTTTTTAATTAATATAGTTATTTGACTTAAACATATATTAATAAAAAATAAAAGATAAAAATTCAGACTCATACACTCAAAGGACATTTGTCTCATTATTTCCTCCTATTCTTTACTTTTATGTTTCATGATCCATTACAATCCAAAACCAAGGAGGATATGCTCTACACATCTAGTCTAAAAGAAAGAAGAAAAGTGTTTTAAGTAGAGAAATGAAACACAAAATAAGAAAGCACATTAAATATGTCATTTTTACACTTTTTAATGACAAATTTAGTATTGGAATTTACATGCATTGAAAATGGTCTTATAGGTGAAAAATGAAATTTTAACTCGTTGTTTAACATACATCAGCTCCTATTTTGATGTGTGAAAAATTAATTAATTAAACAAAAAATTAGAGAATCTCAATCTATTGTGAACCTGAATACTTTATCTTATTTATCTGTTCTCTATCGAACAAATTATTCATTAACACGTCCATTTAAAAGAAAATTAATAATATTTGGACATGTTAACCCATATTCGTCCATTAGTTTAAACGTTTGGTCATTTTTCGTTCTTTCTTTTGTCCCTCTTTTTTTTCGTCCTTTTGTGCTTTGATAATCTTTTTCTCTCTTCTTTCTTTTTTCCCTCCGTTGTGGCCATTTCTCTCTTTTTAGCACGATCCATGTTGCTCTCTCACTCCATTTTTTTTCTCTCACGTCAATCTCTTTTCTTATTTGATTTGACTAATACAAAAGTAAATGTGCAATATATTTTTAAAGATTTGACGATTTTTTTTATTTCTCTAATAGTTTGACAAGTCTTTTATTTATTTATTTTTAGGACGTTCGCTTTTTATAAGAGGCATTGACTGTCGATGTCTTATTATTAAATATGAATAAAATTACATTAAATTTTAAAAATATGTAGAATAGATAATTTTTGATATAAATTTAACAGTTTAAAAGTTTAAAAATACTAATAATTTTTTTTTTTTATTCTACCAGAAGAGCTTCCCTATTTTTTATATTAGAAAAGGTTTAGTTCAGGAACATATATAACGGGAGAAATTGTTGTGCTACTGGAAGATTTTGCTCAAAGAGAGAGAAATATGAACTCAGCAAATATTGCAAAATTACTTGAAAAATACCAGAGTTGCAAACTTTTGTGTGGAAAAATAATTTTTGCATCTAATTTTATCGAATCATATGATACTTCTCCAACGAATTAACGAACAAAAAATTGAGAGAAAATGAGAAATGATAAGGTAAAAATAACAGTTCTATTATATCAAATTAAATACTACCTACTTTCTTCTTCATATCCTATGTGCATGATTCTTAAGAAAGACTTTTGTATAATCTGCCAACAACTAAAGGACAATATAAGGAGGAAGATTAAATTAATTACAAAAGTACAATGGACCAATAAGATCACCGCCATGGTGCGTTAAGACTGATCACGAACAATAAAATTCTCAGTATCTATCTAAAATTTATTAGTAATCCCAAAATACGTGCTTAGAGATATTCCCTTTTAAACTCCTTCAAAGAAAATTATTATACTTACCCGTAGAATACATGAATATGAATTTTTATCAATTTTTATCTTTTATTCTTTATTAATACATTTTTAATTAATATAGTTATTTGATTAAAAATATATTAATTAAAAATAAAAGATAACTCTGCACTCGAATGATATTTGTCTCATTTCCTCCAATTCTTTACTTTTATGTTTCATGATCCATTACAATCCAAAACCAAGGAGGATAAACTCAACCAAGCTCAAGATACGAGTCCCATGGCTCTGCACTAGTCTCAAAGAAAGAAGAAAAGTGTTATAAGTATAGAAATGAGGCCCATTTCTATTACAAGTGTGTTAGGATGCACGTCTTTTTGATTAGTGATTTCACAGAAATAATAAATAAAAAAAGGGGTCGATTTTTTCAGGCTATGAGAAAAATTGTCACTTTTTGTAAGTCTTATATTTACCAACTATATGTCATATTTAGCGATCAAAATAATTTGTAAAATCTCATATTTATATTGAGAAAATTGGACTATTTTCTTTATTATGGATAAGCCATACCATTTACCAAAGAAAAAACAATGATATATTTCCTAAAATTCCTCCCTTTAATCCTCACATTAGATACCCCTGCATACTATTATGGGAAACAATTAACTAATTATGGATGACACACAAAACTGCTTAGAATCCACATTTTTCTTTCTTGGTTACCAAAGAAATGCCGGGAATATGAGGAAGCGCTAGCTAGCTACATGCGTATGCCTTCCATCTTTTTGTTTTTGTTTTGTTTTGTATTTTTTTTTTTTTTTTTTTTTTGGCATCGAGCTTTAGCCAATATTGAGGATAATGGGCGACAATTTAAGGTACTTTTTTTTTTTTTTTTTAGAGAATTAAGGTACAAGCTATCTTTTTCGACAAAAAGCAATGTTGGCATAAAAGACTTGTATAACAAAAGTAAAAATCAAAATTGGCAATTTTTTTTTTCTTTCTGGAAGAATTGAGGTATTCAAGTTGACGATCGAACATAAGATACGACAAACTTTTATTTATATTACGTCGTACTCGTATAGCACTTGCTTTTCTACTTGAACTTTTTCATCGAAACGCAATGTTAACATGAAAGACTTGACAAAGAAAACAGAACAATAACGTCCATAGTACTACACGCTTCACGTTTTGAAAACTTGAAAACAAGGCCCCAAAAAAAAATGCCTTTCTTAAATTATATTATGAGTTTGAAATTATTGGCCGATCACAACTTGATTGGAAGTTTGAAAAATGATGCCTTTCTTATATAAAGATAAAGATTAGAAAAATACTGTTGGTCAAAGTTTATTTCCCTTTTCAGTTTTTCTCTTTGCTTTTGTTTGGTTATAAATAGTTAATAAGTATCTTCAAAAAAAAAAAAAATTAAGTCTAGCTAGCGAATATACATAATATGTATTCAAAAGGAGCCATTTGCATTAGGTTATAGTTATTGTATTGTGGACTGGACAAGAATGACTTTCATGGGCAAAGTACTCACTAATAATTAATAGAGAAAATTGGAAAGTGCATGAGTTTAGATTTTTTCTTTTTATTTTTTATTAATATTTCCTTTTACTAATATAGTTATTTGAATAAAAAGAATATTAATAAAAAATAGAGGATAAAAATCTAGATTTGTACATTTTAAAAAGTATTTATCTCATTTATTAAGGCAGCTGTAAATGTGACTGAAACCCATCCCCACCAAGGAGTAGTTTACACTCTATTAACGAATCATTCTTCACAGACCACAATCCAATAGCAAAAACAAAAAAAAAAAAAAAATTTTTTTTTTTTTTTTTTTTTTTTTTTACAGAGATGAAAAACAAGCGAATATTGGTCATGCGATTCTTCCAAAACTTATCATCTAAATAAAATAGTACATCAATGATTGAATAAAGACAATTTGTGTTAGAGATTAGGTAAACAGCTATTAATTAATTCGGAAATATGAATTAAAGGTTCATAATTGGAAAATATGGCATTAAAAATTTTAATTACATGTCGTTATATTTCCTTTTCGTCTAGCTGGTGACAATATCTACTTCCATATTTATTATTCAGTCATGTCAATTTGTATCATGTGTGAAATATGACTTTGGAGAAAGAAGCTATTTCGAAATTAGAGTTCTTGTTAAGTTATCAAGGCCTCGTTCATTTTACCGATTCGAGTTTTCAATTCTAAGTTTTTACAGTAAAAAACTCTCAGAAAATGTCACATCTAACTTTTTTTGCTACAGTGAAAAGTTCTTAGAAAATGTCACATCTCAGCTCAAATTGAAAACTCGAATCGGCAAAGTGAACGAGACCCAAATAAAACTGCCTGGTTAGTCTTCAGCTTGACGTGGATACAATATAAATCTCTATACACTTTGATGCGATCATCAGAGGCATGAATTTCGTGGACGTTGAAGATATTTTTTTTTTTAAATTTCATTTTCTAATAAAATAATTCTGAAAGGCACTCTTTCTTTTATTATTAACGCTTATTTCCTTTTTGTGAGAAATTAAGGGGTTGTTTGGTTAGGGGATTCGTATCCCGATTCGAATTATGGTTCATGGTTAGCTACAGTATTTTTTCTCACAAAAAATACACGTAAATCAAAAATAGTTCTAATATCATGATTCTAATTCATGAACTAAACGTCTCCTAAGTCTCAAGCTCTGGTTGCTAAGAGAAGAATAATGTAATGCGAAAGCCTCAAAACTTACAGAAACTGGGTGCAAAAAAGCTTGGCCCAGAAAATTTTGTTTCAAAACCAAAAGAAAGTACGTAATTAGATCAAAATCTTCAACACAAAACTGAGGTAATTAAAAAATCTTCCAAAACCTGCTTCCTTACATTAACGATACGAGGAAATAAGTACGTAATTATAAGATTTTTACGATAAGATATGACAAACCGTATCGATTAGTTTCTATTTCAGCTTTTCATTTCATTTTTTATTTTTGTTTTTGTTTTTATATAATTCTCACCCTACCATGACAGCTCTAAATAATTAAACTCCCATTAGAATTTCTAACAATGAAATAAAATAAAATAAATCGTCACCGGTAATTGCGCCAATCATTGTATTAATATTGTCTTATTTACTAAAATAGGCAGCCTCAGATAATAGCGAAATCAGTTCACGCACTGGATCTAATCAAAGATCGAATAACCCTTCTGTCTGGCAGAACCACATAACAGTGGTCCGTAGCACTGATTCCGATGCTGTTATTTAGTTGTCATTTTTCTCTCGTCTTGTTTCCAACACAAGGAATATAATCTAGTAAAAGCTTTCACTTGTACAACTACAAAGTCAAAAATTCCGTTTCGTTATCTTTTTATTTTTTTTTCTTCCTTACCCTCTAAATTGTTTTAACCATTCCTAGCAATCATTTGGAAGAATCCCAATTGTCCTTCGTTTTCATTTGCCTTATTCCTTCTATGTCAAGGCAAAGGCCCTACTTTTTCTCAAATCCACAGCTTGGCTTTACATACTGCTTTTATATCCATCCCGTTTTCAACTGAAAATTTTGTCAGCTTACAAATTCCTCAGCACGTGGCTAGAAATGTGGAGTTTTAGAGGGATGTGTAAATATTCATTGCATATGTGAACCCTGCTATATTGCCATAATATTGTGTTTCAAACTTTCTAGTCTTCCACAACTTGAAAAAGTTTACAGACGCGGTTTTTAATCGTTGGATATTTATTAAATTTCATTAAATTGATATGTTTTGACATGATTTGACGGTTAAAAATTGTATTGAAATTTGAACGTAAATTGTAGGCTATGGTGCAACTACCACAGAATTCTCCCTACGATTAACACCATAACCTTGAAGAAAAACCTTTGAAAATCACAACGACAACAATTGCGAGCATGAAAGTGAAAACCTCAACTACTACACAAATTTAGACAGCTCAGTAGTTTTTCATATTTGGCAATAAAAAAATTTCTGGCTATGTAGACCCGTGACATGTCTCCTCTTCTTTGTTTGGAGTATCTCGTAAGGATTAAAAAAATTTAAATAAAAAATAAAAAAACAAAAACAACAACTTGTCTTTTCTAAAATAATGCAACTTAAGAGGTTAGCAACTAACACCAAATCTGGATTTTGCACAAACTCATGTTAATCAAAACCAGTATCTTGGAAATCTACAGGTCATCTGTACCCAATTGTCCTTTTTTTTTTTTTTTTTGGTTTTGTCTTTATGACTTGGTTCGGGTGTTACGCAGAAGGCGGAGTTCCATAACAAAGAACAAAACTTATGAAGAAATGGAATTTGCATCAACAGAATTAAATTTTTTTTTTTTTTTTGGGTATTGATTAACTATTGATACAAACTACATATCAGAAACCTCTTTAACTCCTTTTTCCAAGTCTTATTTTTCTTACCAGTGAAATTCCAAATTCCCAGTTTTTTTTTTTCTCCCTCCCTTTCACTTTTGCTCTTATTCCTATGTAGTATGTACCGCTTCTCAACCAGACAAAGTAGGAAAGCAACTCTCCGACCGAGTGAGCACCTGACCGCGAATTTCCGCGTCAATTTTCGACGTGGGGCTGCTCGGTGTCGATCTCAATCCCCTCGGAGAATCCAAACTGCGGCGCAGAATCTGCCTCATGGCAGAAATCAAGCAGACAGTAGGGTCCGGAGGAGGACCCGAGGTCTTGAATTTCTTAAAGAAGTTCATGTGCTTGGCCATTGCTTCCTCTGTACTAATGAGCCTCTCCGACCTTAAGATCTCGTCATTGATGGCCTCGGCGCAAAGTCCGCAAATCCAAAGGCCCTGATACCGTTCCCGGATGCGCTCTATGTAGGCAGGCGTGCACTCCTCTGTTAGACCGCAGCACTCGCATTTTGCGAACTCGATTTCTGTTTGCGCGACGAGTTTCGTCGTCGTTGCGGTTGCTTGACTTTCCACGGCGGATATGACCATCGGATCGCCCACAATTGTAGCAGACATTGCCAAATAATCCTGAAGAGCCCAAAACAAAAACCAGATTAACCAACACTGCAATAAGCTTCTTTCTTCAAAGTTTTCTGTTTGCAGTTCTTATTGGCGTTTCTTTACTTTCACTTCCGTAAAGAAAAAAAGAGACTTCTCTTTTGATTAACGAAGAAACTTTATTTCTTTTCCATTTTTTTGTTGTTGAAGAAAAGGAAAAAAGGGGTTATTTGGTAGCTGTTCTTTGAAGCTTTGTTGTAGGACAAACATATCTAAAAGAATCCTCTGTTCTGTGATAAGCAAAAGAGAATGAAAAATGTTCTTTCTTGATTTCTGAAAATCAGAATAGATTTTTGGAAATGACACGAAGATTTAAGAGAGAAAAAAATATATATAGGTAGATCCAGAAGACTAAAAGCCCAGAAAGAAAACAAATAAAAGCTAAAATCTTTACGAGAATTACCAGTAGAAGCAGAAAAAAGAAAAAAGAATAGCTGAATCCCAATACTCTTTTTGTTTTCGCTCTCTACTTCTGCTATAACTTGGCTTTCTGCAGTTATATCGCTATCTCTCCTTCTCCCACTCTCCTTCAACCTTGTCTTCTTTAGTGACGAAAATCTCGCACATCAAAACCATTTCAAATAAACCTCAGCTATCAAAACGTGCCCTTTTTCCTCCTTCGGATAACTTTTTACTTGGAAACTCAAAAGAAAACTGCGACTTTTTCTCTTCCTTGATGATTTTCTGAGAAGCCCAAATCTTAATTTGAGCAAATGAAGGGATCGCTTTTTGTTTCTCCTCCACAAAATCTGCCAACTCAAGCGTATTATGTAAATCAATAGTTAGTGAGAGAGACAGAGAGAGAAGCAGTTTCTAGAGAGAGAGTTTTGGACAGAGAGATACCCAATGATTGAAGCTTTAAGGGGTAGACTAAGTATAATCCACATCAGCAACATTTGCTGTCAGTGAATTCTGGCCGTTGATTAGTGGATTGACAGCTAAGCATTATCATGTATTTTCCTGTTTGGAGGCTTTTCCAGTTTCTTAGTAATTTCTAGACCAATCCGTAGGCTCCACGTGTAGCCACTAACGTGTAAGGTTATGCTCTCATGGTTTTGCAGGTATATTTCCTTATTTGGTATCTTTCTCTTGAATGAATGGCTAATAATAGGAAAATAGTAAAAAATACGTCAATATGAAAAGTTTAAAAAAATATATAGATTAATTTTTAGTTATAGAAATTAATAGGTTATAACTTGTCAAGTTATGATTTATAATCAGATAAGTTATGAATAAACTTGTTAAGTTATAGTTTATAGTCAGACAAGTTACGGATAAAAACTGTAAATTATGAACAATAACTTGTCAAGTTATGGTTCATAACCAGACAAGTTATAGACGAAAATAGTAATTTAACTTATTTATTAATTTATGTAAACTATTAACCTATTAATTTTAAGTCATCTTAAATCATGACCTCCACTTTCTCTCGTTTGAGTTGATGAACCATCTTATGGTAAAAAAGCTATGGGAATGATTTTGGAATGTAAAAATATAGGGATGATTCTAACATATATGTCATTTTTATTTTACCTTTTAAATTTTAAAAAACTCTTATTTTGACATCGTAAATTTCGAATTACTCCTATTTAACCTCACTGTTGGTTTTCTATTAATTAATAATAGAGAAAAAAAGAAAAGAAGTTTGTGACTTATTCAAAATTTAAGGGTGAAGTGGAAGCTCTTAAGTTCAAGGGCAAAACTGAAACGATCCTACTATTAAAAGTGTTTTGGTCCAAATCACGTGTTCTATGATTTTTGCAACGAGTCTTGGATTATTTAAAGCGAACTGTAGATAAATACTTCTTAAAATACATGGATTTTAAAATTTATTCCTTACTGATCATTAATATTCTTTTGTAATCAAATAATTATATTAGTCAAAAGAGTATTCATAAAAAATAAAAAGTAAAAATCTAGACTCATATATTTTAAAATAACTTCAGCAATTTTCTCTTATTTTTTTTAAGCCATGGACGGGAGGGGTCACACTTCCTTTGGATTAGAAGCCTATGATAACAACTGAATAAGGGCCAACACTCTCATTTTATTTTATTTTTTAAAATTTTATTATATTTCAACATGTGAAACTCTACATTATATATTATGAATAGAAAAGGATACATATGTTTCTTCAACTTTTTTTCACCCATCCTTATAATAATATATAAATTTGTTGATTTTTGTTCAACTATATATATATATATATATTGGAAAGTATCAGCTATAGTTTTATATATGATAAATTTTATAATTTTGTGCTTGCTTCCCCACTAGGTCGTTTGAGCAATGAGAATTGGAACATTGGCCTCGGTTATGCTGTGATTGGAGATAATGATGGAGTGGTAGGTATTCAAGTTGGGTCGGATCTTGAACATCAGGTTGGTATTCGCGTATCATTGTTGTTGAGTCGGATGCTGTTAATCTCGTAAATTCTGTAAATGATTACATCTCGACTAGTTTATTTTGATGATTGTTCTGTTATTAAAGTTATTTAGATCGATGTCTATTATACTTGATGATGGTTTTCATTATCATATAATTCCTAGGATAGGAGTAAGGTAGCTCGCTTTTAAATTAAGGCCGAGTTTGGAATTGATCCCGTTTTTATTTTTCATGTTTTTCAAAAAAGAAAAAATGAAAACGTTTCTAAAATGGCGTTTGGCGCAATAAAAACAAAAAACGGAGATGAAAACGATTTTTTAGTTTAATGTAAAATGAGAGAGAAATGAAAAATGATTTTTAACCGTTTTTCATTTTTTGTTTTCATTTTCTCTTCTCTCGAGCACGGAGATATATATATATATTAATGGATTTTTTTTATACTGAAAAGAATTTCTAGATAAAACTACCAAACGCATTTTCAAAAAAAAATTTTGTTTAAGATTGAAAATGTTTTCATTTTCATTTTCATACAAAAAATAAAATCATTTTGGAACGAGTTCCAAACGCACCTTAATTATTCCGTTTTTTATAGTTTTGACTTTGTTAGGGGCATTGAGGTTGTCCTGTTGTTTATAACCTTTTATTATTTTTGTCGATTCAGATTTTAGACTTAATGATATGATGTGTTTTACCAAAATAAATACATAAATAAGAAATTTACCAAGTATAACATGCACGTGATTAAAATCATAAGGTTATTTGAAGAATATACATAACACAACTATCTTATTATATCGTAAATAACATGTGTAGCTTTATAATCCCTCGCAAAATGCAAATTGCTTAATTAGCAAAACCAACTGAGTTCTTAAAGATGCAAAGCTTCTTATCTATTCTTTTAGTCATGTTTCTATGACCATCCAAATATTTTTTGCGCATCATATAAACTACCATAACTACTAGTCCACTACATTTATATATCCACTCAACTTGACACGAGTTTCCTAAAATCTAACAAATTAATATGATCATGTGCCAAAATTTAATTCACTAAACAGAGAACAAGACAAGAAAAGATAGGCATAGAATTTTGGGTTCCTTTTAAATAATTTATGGTTAAAAAATAAATAGTGTGAATGCTGCGTATATATTGAGACTGTTCTTTTAGAAGCTTGATATGGCTATTGCTTAGTAAAGAAGTGCCAATTATGTCCTTTTTATTTCTAGAAAAAAGTGTGAATGCTAGCTATCTTATGGTGAAATACATATTCGACACGTATATATAAATATATGGAAGATTTCCATGTGATCACATTTAGAAATGATAAAATGACAAATCACTTTTGACCAAGAAAAAAAAAAAAAAGAGACGAGTCATTTTATTACACCTTTAATAATTGGGTTTTTTTAGCATTACCTAATAGTGCATGTTACGCAATCCGTGTAGGCGTCGTCCCCACAACAGCATTATTAATTTCTCCAGCACGAGGATATACCTTGCTGGCGATTCCAATGCGATCCCATTTGATGATCCACATTTTTTTTTTTTTTTTTTCAAAAAACAGTCACAGTCAAAATTATATGCAGTTCTTATTTAATAGAAAAAATATTCATATTAATGAATGGACCAAGCAGTGCCAAACGTAGCTAAACCTAAACGATATTTTTTTTTTAAAAAAGAGAGAGAAAAAAAAAAAGACAGTGAAATTATTGCCCATATCGATTATGAAAGAGACTTGCACTTTGCCATACCTAGCCAGACTCTCAATTAGAGGACAATTCCATTTATGAATTGTTATTATCACTTTCCATCACCGGCATATGTTGCGGTCTCCTTTTGATGTTTTAAATGAGGTATGGAAAACATGTATATATGACTAGACATGAATTGCAGGGATCCAAATTTTCTGAGATATATATTTATTATTGAAAACATGCGTGTAATTTTAATGATTACTTTATTAATTATTTCTCTATTATTGGGTATCGTTATTTTAACCAATATTTTTTTTTATCACATCACGTCATTAAATTTTTATATTTTGATAATAACCATTGATAAAAACGTAACTATTAAAAATTTATCATATATGTGCGCGCATATATATATATATATATGTATATATATATATATATATATATATAAAAGCATGTGAAACGTGAATTTCTAGCAGTGACATATGGGTGATTTTATCATCAATATATGCTTTCCATCCTCAACAAGCAATAAAGTAAATGTATGATTGTTGTTTCTTTAGTTTAGAACGTTCTTTTATTGAGAGTTTATGTTACTAATCCGTGCAAGAGAAGAACTTTAATATTCAAAAGAAAATTATTATGAAGGAAAATCAAGGAATGTCCACATAAGTAGATCGCATTCTGTTCTTTTCAATTTGTTCTTTAGTATTATTTTGACATAGTAGTTTATAAATTAGTTGATATTCTCTTTATATTGGTCGACTGTTAATCTTGGGTTTTCTTAATTAGCCACAGTACTTTATTTAATTAGCCAAATCGCGTTCCTAGTCAGCAGAACCGAGTAATTAACAAGAAAGTCTAGAAGGTGACGTGGTAATTAATTAGAATAAACTTTTGACATGGCAACATAATCGCAGTTACGTGTCGCACACTAAGCATGCTCACATATGTATATAGTAAACCAAGTGGCCATGAATAATTATATGGTTCTTTAATATCTATTATTCTTCCAATATGTAAAAAGTGTATTCTTAATATGCTTGAAAATGATGTGTTCATTTATTAATATTTCATATACATATGCACATAAATATTTTTGTATTCTCAATCTTAATTTTCTATGGAAAAACAAAAATCTAATCGTCTACCCATGAAGTAGACTGGAGAGGAAAGGAAAATGATTCGTACGTAGCCACGTACCCACAGCATATTTTATTATTGTTTTGTTGATAAATTGCTTGATGGAGAACCCTAAGATTTGCTTACAACCACAAGGAGACACGGTAATCCTTTTGAGACCAATTTAGGGTGCGTGATTTGCATCCATTTATTCCATCTAGATCTTCGGTTCCATTTCCTTTTTCGAAAAGCCAAGTTTTACAAAATTAATTGCAGAGATTTAAAAATAAATAACATAAAATAAAAACACGCCCATTAATCTTTGTAATTTGACCTCAGTAATAGTAATGTTAAAGCATGAAATGACATACCCTTGGTTGATGCACAAGCTTAATCATCCAATTATTACTCAAAGCAAAGGGGTAAATATATATATATATATATATATATATAGACGGGTCCGAGATTTGGGGGAGAAAAGGTTAATTTTGTGCACAAAGCTTTCTAAGATAAGAATTTGACATACCAGGATTAATCAAACACAAGTTAACATGTATCACCAATTTCGTACTTTTCTCTTAACGTATTTGGAAAATACAATAATTGATTACTATTTTTCTTGGATAAAATACTTTAATGTCTATACAACGCAACCTTTTAAAATTTATATATTCTATCGATGTTCACCTTCAAATATAAAATTTGATGATGTGACGTGATAAAAATATAATTTTATTTATTGTCATAATTTTTTTAGTTAACTATTTAATTTATTATAACCGTCGAATTAATATATTGTGGCCAAAATAATAATACCATTGATGAGTAAATATTAGAGTAACCATTAAAACCACACTCATATATATTAATTTATTATAACCGTCGAATTAATATATTGTGGCCAAAATAATAATACTATTGATGAGTAAATATTGGAATAACCATTAAAATCACACTCATATATATGCTAGGATATATTATTTATAGTATCAAACATTGGCTTTATTTAATAATACAATCCATGATGGAACGCACAGTCGGATTTGACGTGGATTTCCAATTCTAAAAATTTGACAATTCCAATTTCACAAGTGGAATTGCTTTCATGATTATAGATTAACTAAATTATAGTTCCTCTAGTCCCTAGTCAAGTAAAGAATGCACTTAAAAAATATAAAAAGTGACTAATTTCAGACTAAAAGGAATTTTCTATAAACTGCTTTTTTAATGGTGGTTTTAAATGGTGATCATTTTTAATAATGTCAAATTTTTCTCTTCAATTCGTTTCTTTACTTTTCTTCTCTGATTTAAGACCACCATTTATGGCTCTATAAATGCACATCAAAATCCATCTTTAGTTTGGTATGAAAACGAAGCTGGTCAATAAGAAACGACTGATGTGGGCCTGCCCACATATTCGAGAGCCATAAATGCAAAATTCATGTTTGCAACAACAAGGTTTGCCTTTGAGCACAGATGCCATACAACAACAAGATGAAGAACTGATATTATTTAATATCAACTATGCCTGCACAGCCCCGGCAGTGGCGGTTTTCCGACAGTGCGGTTCGGTTTAAAAATGACAGTTAGACAGTTATTGGAACCAAAACCGACCGTCATGTGTGGCAAACAGGACGGTTTACAGACAGTTTGGGTCTCTTAGATCTACTTATGCTGTTAATAAATGTAAAACATATATACATTTAAAGGTAATTTTATAGTCATTTACAATAAGTTCATTATCATTTTTAGGTTGAAATTAATCAAATATCAAACACCATATATTTCTTTCATGATCATACTTGTTAAAAAGAATAAAAAACAACTAAACAAAATACATACTTAAATCTTAACCCAATTAACCGGTTTTACTGCACCCCCTATATCAACCATTGTTTTCGGGTATTGAACAACAAAGAAGCTCTAATTTAATTTCCATGCGGTTTGATTTAATAAACTTTCGGCAGTGGAAAAAACAAGTGGTTGTTGGTGATAATATTTACTTTCCTGGCTGGCCAAGAAAATCAAATATTGTTCTTAAATTCGAGTGCATCATGGAAAGAAGATCCTACTTACTTATCTTCATTCAAGAGAATACTTTCGGTTGGAGAATCTGTAGTTGATGTGAGTTTGCACCCATCACTTTGCTTTTTCCGACTATATTTATTATTTTCTCTTTGATTGATAACTTATCTGATGTTTAGTGTATTTATGGCCAAGACCAAATTGTTGAAAAGGTTGTCAATGTATTTAAACGAAATTGGGTTGGGGTCCATCTCTAAAAAAATACTATTACTAATGGCATGTTTAATAATGAAGTGCGGAATAAGAGTTAATAATATGTTTATTTACTCATTTTTACCCTCACATATGAATAAGATTGGAGAGGCCAATACAAATTTATAACTGAACAAATAACATTGACAATCACATTCCCCTACCCAATTAGGAATCCCAACCATGATAATAATATTCAATTATTATCTCACCCCTAATTTACTTACAAAATGAAAATGCTAAATAAAAATATAAAGAAAAATATTATTACAACTTATATTTATTATTTTAGTTTTCTTAATCTTATAATATTTTTTTCTAATTTTTCTTTGAATGGAATAATTATTCTAATTACTATTAACTTCACTATATAAGTATGAAGCTTTTTTTTTATTGGAAGAAATTAATTTGTTGTAATGTTCTTTTTCTTTATTTGATTTACTAACATTCTTTTTATTGTTATTCTTTAAAAAATACAAATACTATTTATATTTATTACTGTCTTAACATAAAAATAATTATTTTAATTTCCTTTAATAAACTGTAATACACAATTTATTTTTTAAAACCGAAAACATGAGTTCTCAAAAGGTATATAAGTAAATCGACAACACTTCTTTTCAATTTTGAGTCTAATGGCTTATTCATTTCATCGATTCAAGTTTTCAGTTCTAAGTTTTTACAGTAAAAGACTCAGAAAATGTCACATTTAACTTTTTCTGCTACAGTGAAAAGCTCTAAGAAAATGTCACATCTCAGTTCGAATTGAAAACTCGAATCTGCGAAGTGAACGAGGCCTAAATAAGTGCGTGAGTCTAAATAATTTAGTGACTAATTCTTATTCAATCTATAAACAACTTATTCTAACTCACAATTCTTACCTAGAATGTTGCCAGGATTTGTAGATCAGTACTCTCAGAGAATAGACACTTTCTTTTTAGTCATGGTGATTGTGTAGCGTCTAGTCAACTTCACCGCTGGATTAGCACTTTGAATTCGGTGAACTTTGTATCATGTAAGAGAACACATTTTAACTCGGAAAGCAAGTTTATCAAGTGGCCTTGGATTGGAATCCATGATAGAAGAAACTCATTTCAACAAATAGGCACGCCTACAAACTTTAAACGAACTGATCCAAACAGTCATCGAAACGAAAAAAGTCCTAATAAACTTATTTGTCTCCTCTTGTCAATAATTGATCTGGTACAATTTTTTTGTTGCAAGCCGGAAAATATAGCAAACCAGTATAAACCAGTACAATTTGTCTCCTCTTGTCAATAACTGATCCAAACAATCATCGAAAGAAAAAAGTCCTAATTCGATGCCATGAATTGGAAAAGATACCTTAATCAAAAAGGAAATTCATTCAAAAGAATGAATTAATCAATATACCTTAATCAAAAAGGAAATTCATTCAAAAGAATGAATTAATCAATACTAACACCCAAGTAGTTTACAGCGGATAGGAAATCAAAAACTGTTACAGTTGAAAGGAATAAGTGAACAGACAAATTCTATATTCTCTGATTCTAAGTGAAAGCAATAAACTCTGGTGGCCTTTAGTTGCCACGCTACCACACTGCAAAAACAGTTTTTTTTTTTTTTTTTTCCCTTTTTGGTTTTTGGGTTCTTATATACAAGTATTTCATAAACAGTTCGCTCACTATAACACCACCTCTCCCATGGAAGCTTCTTCTTTTTCGAGTTCTTTAATTATCTTTTCAATTTGTCTTCTGTAGACAGGCATGAAATGATCACTAATCATGGTTTGCGACAACCGTAATTTACTGTAAAGCGACCTTGGGGTGAGGAAGATGCCAATCCTAGCCTCGTCCCGCTGCCCATTACTCGAGCTACTGGCGGTTGGGCTATCACCAGATTCACGATCTGCATCGTCATTATCAGAAGGAAGCAAAACCATATGCATGATCTTCCCAGCAGGGAAAAATCTGTGCGCTTCCTTCATTTCGGAACCAGAACTCTCTGCCTCACCATCACTTACTTCAGCCATGGCTGCTGCTTCTTCTTCTCTTATTTCCTTGGCCACATCAACGTCCTCTCCTTCAGTTCTTTCGTAAAGCTCCTGCTCAAGTTGCTGCCACAACTCAACTTCAGTCATGCGATCTTCGTGTCTATTATGGCCCATGAGGTCCTCACCCTCACTGATTTCAGCATCCTCATCAACTTCCGGAACTATTTCATCAGTACAAGAGCACTCAATTTCTGAAGTCCATTCCATTCCCCCGGATGTAGATGCAGGAAGTTCAACATTTTCAGCGGAAGTTGTAGTTATAGTCTTGTTGGGAGATGCAAGAAAAGGTTCACGAGCCTCTGTCTTAGTTGCAGATCTAGGGGAGCTCTCTTCGTATGAGTTTGAATGAGAAGCTGTGGCTCGGTGACGAGGACCAATGCAAGACCATGATGCCAATTGAAGGGATGGACGTCTCCACGCTGCTTGAGCCATGCTCTGGGCTCTTCTCATAACCACCTGTGAAATTAACAGAAATTAATGGGGTAAAATTTAATCAAACATGATACTATCGTTACCATATAAATACACAAATAAAAAGGACCAGATCAAAATCTAGTTCCATAAATAGTTCCAGGTTTCAGGCCCCTTCAGATTGCATATTTAAAGTGTTTTAGAGCAGGAAAATGTAGGGCAAAAAAAAAAGTCTACTTCTGACGGAATATTACGCAAGACAATAGGATCATAGCATGCAGAGGAAAAGGAACCTGATGAGTGAAAAACAGAATCCGTGGGAAATTTATCCCGTATACTGAGAAAATGGTTACCTGTGTGCCACTGGAAACTGGACGCAAAATTGCCCCTGCTCCAGCAACTTTTGCTTTTGCAGTGGCAATCGATGGAAGACGTGAACCTAAAGCTGAAGCAGAACGATAGACGGTACTAAGAATCCTTGTACGCTCAATCTGATTCCTTAGATCATTTATCCAAGCAGAAGCTGTGACCTGTAAAGGACACATTATTCAAGCGTATAAGAAAAAATTGCTCAACAAATGACGACACCCAACATGATTACACATGGCACAACCTACTAAGTATATTTCATAGTCAGGAGTAAGGGCAGAAATGAAACATAAAGATGAAGTCAAACACGCTCTACTAAATCAATCAACCATAAATAAATTCCAGTATTCCAAATTTCATGGACCAAATTAAAAACAAATAAAACAGAGTTCAAGATTGTGACCTCAGCACGCAAATCATCCACTGAGGCAGCTGAGAAAGTAGGGACTAAATCAGCTCCATTTATAACGGAAGTGATGACATCACTGCCTGATTCAGCCAAGTCCCACGTCATACACGCAGCTGCATTTTTATGCAAAATCAGTATAGTGTCTATAACTAAAAGAACAAACACCTCTAGCATGTGAAGTTTGTGAATATGAGCAAGCATATACTTGACTTGGCAATATTATACATGGTAAGAAAGAAAATGTCTGAGACCATAGGAGCAAACCCTGTACAAACAACACAAACCTGGAGCAAATGTTACACATGTAGCTGTTGCGAGTTCTTTCTTCTCTCGCAGTATATAAGTTAGAAGTGCTGCCGTACCTCCACCCAAAGAATGCCCAACAATCTGTTTTCGTCAAATTGCTAAACCGTTATTTATCTGAAATTATAATCATTTGCAAAAACCACCAACTGGAAAATAGAATATGTTTGTTCTTTTACATGTTTTTTACCTTTTTGTGACTAAAAACAGAAATTCAATTTGATTAAACCACATTGATATGCTCCCAAGTCCAACTGAGTTTGAACAAATACCAAATCTACTAATTATCGTCAATACCTTTAGTTTGTAACTAGGATTTTGATCAAGTGCTTTAATGATACAAGGAGTTGCAAGTTTGGCAATCCACCGAGCAGCCGCAACCATTCCGCAATGCGCATAACCCAAAACCAAATTGGCAACTCCACCCTCACGTACAATACTGTGATGGAATGGGACCACAGCCCCGGTAGCAGCTGTAAGAGTATCCTTGATACTATGTGTCCCACGAATTAGCAAGAGAAAACATTTATCATTGTGATCAACGAGAATTGTAAAAGCTGGCTTCAAAATCTGCCAACAACAAAAACACAGATAAAGATAAGTTCAGATCAAATGTAGAGGAACATTCCCTCCTTCCCACACAGACAGAAGGGTAGACGCCGCAAGCAAGCTGTTGTGACAACATTCAAGCTCAAACACGACTTACTCCTGCTTTGGGTTCTTGAAGGAGAACATTTTCTTCAGAATAACCAATCTCCTCTAAAAACAAAGGAAATGGTTTTTTCGAGAAGTGCCAACAAAGTGTCAACAAGTTCAAAAGGTAGCTGAGTTCAGCAATTATTTCGGGACCCTTCAGCTGTTCACTGTCTTTACCACCAAAGACACTGCCAACATGTAAATGCCCCTGCAAAAGTGAAGTAATAACTCAAATTGATTTTCATCGAATCCAATACTAAATTTTTCCCACAGTGAAAACAACAAAAGGCATTAGTCCATTACCTGCCTCTTTAGAAGAAAGCTGATCCCAAATGCCAAGTCCCCAAT
Source organism: Morus notabilis (assembly GCF_000414095.1). Taxonomy (NCBI): domain Eukaryota; kingdom Viridiplantae; phylum Streptophyta; class Magnoliopsida; order Rosales; family Moraceae; genus Morus; species Morus notabilis. The sequence goes on along the minus strand of NW_010367904.1, from coordinate 182,086 downwards.
AGGCCACTTCCCTAAAGTCTCAGAATAAGTAAACCTCAGTGTCTCTGACAAGGTCGAAATCGTCTCCAACCACGTTGCCGGGGCCTGAATCAACCTATGCGAAACGCGGTCGATTCCTAAGCGGGCATGGTTGGGTACACTACTGTCGTTTTCTTCATCTTCTCCACGGGACCTACTTGATTGTAATTTACGGTTCAATGTGTAGTACAAGAGGGCAGCTGCACCTGCTGTCGTTGCCACTGTTGCAGTCGCCATTATCTTACCTCCTCTAAACGCTCAAAATTGAACTTATAAGTTTCAACTTAACACAAACAACTTGAAGTACCAATTTAGTTGATTTTGTCATACATTATTTAGCATCAAATACTAAAATTACTTGAAAATTTCTCTTTTGGTTCAATCATTAACAACTACACGAAAAAGTTGATTTCTTTTTCATTTTCGTTTCATATTACCACCAAGGAGACCAAAAGAAATATTCTTTTTTTATTGTTCTTTATTTCCTGCAGTCTCTTCTCACGCGAAGACAACACAAGTCCAAGACTTCTAAAAAGATATTCAGAAATTAAAAGATTGAAACAGAAGGAATTGAAACCAGAATTTCAGAAAAAGCATCTAAACGGCGAAAGAGATAAACCCTAAAAATCCCAAATCTGAAGCATATTTCTTGACAAACAAACCTGAAGAGCTCGATTTTTGCGCAGAATCAACCACTGATTAAAATCTTCTTCTTCAAAGCATCCGAACGACAAATCAATCGCGAAGAATCAAAAAAACCCTTTTTTTCCGAATTCTCTCTCTTTTTTTTTCTCTGTTTTCTTTTTTTATTTCTTTGTCGCTAAGCTTTCGAATTTCGACTAGGGACGAAGCGAAACGCCGCCTCGGAGTACGTAGTTTTTTGTATAGTTTTATTACGCGTGAGGGACACGTGGCAATAGGGTGCGGGAAGAACCGACCTGAACGAAGTGGTTCGAGAATCGAGGTCAAGATCTACATGACGATGGCCCCACTTTGGCTAACAACCTGAGCCTGCCCTCCTGCCGCTGGCGTCCCTCAGGTTCGTGCAGTTATTGTTATTCCTTCGTTCCCTCTTTCCTATTGTTTGGCTTTTAATGCTGAATGTTATGAAAGAGATTCCAGAACTTCCATTAATTAAGCTAGAGACAAATAATATAGGTTGAATGAAATATGATTAACATTTTCTTTCCTCGTTTTTTTAGGCGTCAGTCCATTAAATCTATATTACTTTGTATTAAATGAGAAAAAAAAAATCACTCGTAACTTTTTTTTTTTAAAAGTTAACACACCCAAAAATGATAATTCAGGAATGAGACCAACACATAAGAACTGAATTATTTTGTTTTTTTTTTTACCTATAAAGTAATAATAGTAATGTCTATTCAATTATTAAAAATATATATCACAATTAAGCTTAATTTTAATTTTAATTTTTACACTTAAAATCAAAATGTATTAAAAAAATATATATCACAATTAAGCTTAATTTTGATTTTAATTTTTACACTTAAAATCAAAATGTTCAATCCACCGCATATCAAACCCATGATCCAAATCATTGCCTACAAAACAATATTTTCTTATTTATTTCACCTTAATCACGAACTTGACTTCTAAATCAAAACAGTTATAAGAGATTGGGTGGGGACCCATTAAATCTCTTTTTCTTATTTCCTCTCTTCTTGATGCCAAACAGTTAATTCTCAAATTTGATATCTTAGAAGGCCATAACCCACGTTTGAAATTAATCCCGTTTTTATTTTTTACGTTTTTCAAAAAAAATAAAAATATTTTTAAAACAACGTTTAGCGCAATAAAGATAAAAAATAAAAATAAAAATGAATTTTTAATTTAATGTAAAATGAGAGTTTTTCATTTTCTCCTCTCTCAAGGAGAGAGAGAGAAAGAGACATTATTAAATTTTTTTACACTGAAAATAATCTCTTGATAAAACTACTAAAAATATTTTTAAAAATAATTTATGTCTAAAATTAAAAACGTTTTCATTTTCATTTTCATACAAAAAAATAAAATCATTTTGAAACGAGTTTCAAACGCGCCCTACATAACTAAAACCTTGTTTCCAAGTTCATTTATATCATGAGATCATAGATATTGATTATGGATGATAGAAGCATCCAGTGTCGATGTAAATTTAGATCCTGCTAAATTAAAGTAACGAGAGCAAAATAGATTATCCCAGCAACTAGCTCTAAGAAATCCATTAACAGTTGAAAACAACTTCGGAAACATGAGAAAAAATAAAAATAAACGCATCGAAGCATTGTATGATTGTATCACATTCCAAGTTGTCCTCCAATGAGTATGGAGATATGTGACGACTCAATCACGCTCGCTTATAGCAGTCAAGTGCTCGTCAATTTCCTCTGTGGACAACACTCTAAACACCGGATTGTCCTGCCTCACAACCCCGACCTACAAATTAATAAACATCCAGTTAATTCAAAGAAAAATATATATGTATGAAAATGTGTTTATATTATATATATATATATATATATATCTGTGCGTGTGCGTGTGCGTGTGCGTGTCTGTATGTATGCATATCATGCATGATCATCTTCATACCGTAGACTGAGTCCAAAGATTTAGAATATAATGGCATGTAAAAATTTTGACTTAGATATGGATAAATGTCAACGTTAAAGACGTGTTATGAATGTAAAGTAGCGTTAAATGATGTGAATTGCAGAGAACACGACGAATCAAGCATAAACTCTCGTCACTTTCAGAGGTTATTATGATAAATAGCTGTGTGTGACGAGGAAGAGTATGAACATGAGAAAGTCTCGAGGAGAAGAGTAAAATGTTTCTCAAACAGCTATTTTTCTCAAACAGCTATTTTTCTCAAACAGGAGGATCAAAAGTTAACATAGAAGCAACTAGCTACAGAGTACAGATAGATAAAAGTTTGCAGAAGTCATCAAGAGTGTTTAGAATAAATACTCGCAACCGAAAGACTCAACTACATTTGCCTTGATGTAAAGCTTATTAATTGGCTGCTGCTATAACTATAAGGATTATCACAAGACATGTCACTCTTCCAAGTACCAACACTGCCATTTCAGGCCAAGGCACAATCTACAACTAAGTCTACATACGGCAACATTACATGAGAAATCAAAACTCGATTTAAAATATCAAGTTTTTAACCATGCTGCAGTTGATAACGCATTTCAAGTTCCACCGCATTAAAACAGAGGGACAAATTAGTAAAATGAAATTTTACTACCTCAATCTCATTGGCCTTGAAATCTTCCTGTAGAACCGATTGCAAGGCAGAAATTGCAGTCTACAAACAAAAGCAGTGTGATTATGTTAGACTGGGAAATAGAATGATGTTGTGAAATCTAATTACAACATGCTAAGTATGGCCAGGAATTGCACAATCATGTTACTGGCGACAGCGCTATAGCTCGTAACTTGTACAAGATAAAGGTTATATTGTCATTCATGAAGAAAAGGAACATTCTATGATTAACCTAATCTTTTACAGCCTTTTTGCTAAACTTGCACAATAAATAACTATGAAATCACTTGCACCAACTATAGCAATCACCAACATGTCATGCAAATAGATTTCTAATGTTTATATCTAACTTTTATGTAATAGAAATTCATGTTGAAAATCGGAAAAAAAAAAAAAAAAAAAAAAAAAAACCTGCATATGCTATATTTCATACACTATGTGCAATAATTTGAAGCCAAGCCACTCTATAATTGCAAGTCCAAATCGTCAAACTGAATTGAATCCTACCTGCACAGTCTCCTCATAAGTAAATGCGGGGTCATTCTTCATTTTCTTCTCCAGAAAATTAATAGCCTCCTGTTCTTTCAATCCAGCACTTGTGGCCTAAAGCATATTGTAACGAGTTTCAAATAGCAACACTTAGACAAACAACAACAAATCCACAAAATTACCGTGAAAGAGAGGAACGTGACTCATTATTATAATTAAATCAGCCAAGAAATAGTAATCGCCCTTGCGACAACTTATAAGAAGAAAAGAAAAAGGCAGAGAGAGAGAGAGAGAGAGAGAGAGAGAGGTGTCATAAGTCCCCGAGTGACTATCTACACAGCAGACTTCTATTAAACCTTTGTAGCAGAAAGAAAGTTGTACGGATGTCCCTTGCATGAATTAAAAATCCAACTAAACATGTCGTGGTGGTCATATTTTGTATTTAAAAGGAAAAGAATTATTTTTCTGCATTTCTTAAAGGCAGCGTATGTAATATGCACAGAAACACGTAAACAAGTTTGAAACACGCCTAGTGTTTACCTTGTGTCCGAAGAAATGACCAGCTGGGTCACACTTGTATAGTCGAGGTCCAAACTCATCATCAATACCCAAAACCATCGCAACTTCACAAATCAAGCAAACAATCATGGGAAAACAACAAACATCAGTAACAGATTAATTGAATTACAAAATAAATAAATAAAGGAAGAAAGAAAAAAAGAAAGAAAGAAAAAAAGAAAGAAAGAAAGAAAGAAAGTCGAGGATATTGCTGCCAGATATGGTGCTTTTCAACAATGAAGAATAAGCCACTTGTACAAAATGGGCAGTGGACGAGAAACCAACCTACTCCAAGCGGTCGCATATAAGCATGCTGCGTATAGACTTGTGATTTGTCTGCAATCCTGTGCACAAAAATTATCAGACAGATTAGAACACAGGAAATGAATAGTAAGCTAGAAATTACAATTAGGAGTCCTAGATCCCATCATCACACGGTAATTAGGAACAAGAATTAGAAATCACGGCATACATTCAATTGATCATTAGAAAATTAGCAACAATCACAATGAGTTTTCATCTTTAGAAGCCGATATGGTGATTATCATCCTTTTAACCTGTCTACTCAAATAAAAGGAAACTAATTTTCCAAGTTGTTGAGTGAATCGAAGAATCGAATGTGTTCTACAAAGAGGATGAATATAGTTTCTCTCTCTCACGCTCTCTTTTAATTTTTGTTTGTGAATTAAGTCAATTTCCAAGAGAATTATATAGAAGGACACCATTTATCTATCTTCAAATTTCAAAGTAGCTGCTTGCTAGAGCGGAGAAGTTGATATCACCGTAGGCTAATGTAGCAACGAAAAAGGTAATTACCATTTAGCCAATACGTCCACAGGCATTTCATAGCCATATCTGAAGCGAAACTCAGCTGCTTCATTTCTGGCTTGTTGGACCAGGGTCCTTGCATCAGCTGGAAAAAACCATCCCAGGAGGAGAGCAATGCAATGAAAGCATGTATAACATGTACTTCTTGAACAACAAATATGCAGCAAAATATTCACACAATTGATTTAAAGATATACAGGTTGAAGAGGCATGTCCACTTAATATAGGGATCACGATCCTTTACTGAAATCCCATAAATTTCAGATGCTTTAAAACACAAGCATTTCAGAAGGGATAAGAGGGAAACCTGTCATGCCAGTTGCTAGTAAGCCAAGGTACTTAGTAATAGGGAAAAGGTGTGTTACGCTTGTTTGATCCAAAAGTTTGTCCTGCATTGGATTTCATAATACGTATTACACTTCAACCCATTCATATTCAATCTCTAAATTACAATATCCCTAAAAAAAATATACTTACCGGGACCTTCTTCTGAGTCACAACACAGACTGAATCCTTCCCCTTCACACCTATTGAGGTGATCCCCGCTGCCTTAACGGCCTTAAAAGCATACTCTAAACATTCATTTTGGAAAAGCAAAACGAATTATAAATCCTCAGTATCATGTAATTGTAATCTAGTAACCATGAATTCTTCCTAATGCCAAAATAGCTCGACTAATTTACTAAGTACAATGTAGATCTTACATTCCGGTCTTTTTCAATTAGTTTATGAAAAAAATAAAAATAAAAAACTTCAAAATTACTTTGAAAGCAGTAAGATTAATCTTGGAGAACAATTTGCTTTTGCTTAACAATAGTACAAGCAGCTTATGAAAACTTCTGTTCAACAAAATAATATTCAAATTAGTAAATTACATAGGTGTGAGTTCAATGACTCGAAAACCCAGATATCAATTGCACGAACAAAGTTTCTGTCTTTAACTTAGGATTGCCCCAAAATTGAAAACAAAATTTAAATTTCGAACTATAATATTCTTCATTATTCTCTTTTGCCCAGCCAGAATGAGATCAAAGAGACATTTCTTCTCATCACGGCGTTCTTCGGAACAAAAAATAGGGCCAAACACTACAAAATCTCCAAATAGATTTCACAACCAATCTCGAAAAATACCCACGAAACCCTAAGTTCTTAGTTGCGGCGTCAAATTCGAGTTCGGAAAAGCAGTGGAAAAAGAAAGATGCATTTGAATCACGTACCGACTTGGAAAAGACGACCTTCCGGAGAGAAGATCGTGATGTGACGATCGTATCCACCTCCACTGCCGCGACTCATGATCGAAACGTTTCGATTCCTTCTTCTTCGTTTTGTCCTTGGTTAGGGCTTTTCCTCGGTCTCCTTGCAAGAGTGGGGAGAAAGTAAAGATGGCACTAGGCACAAGAACAAAAACGAAATAAGCTTTTCCCCCAAGAAAATGCAGAGCAGAAAGCAATTCCATATAACGACGTCGTTTGGAGTTTCTGGATCACAGCTTGGGCTTTTAGTTTAGCGTAGTGCAAGCCTGCGCCTGTAACAAGATGGAGAAAAGCCCGTTTATTATGGGCTCTGATATCAATATGACCTCGAGTCATGTATTAGGCCCATATCCTTTTTAAGTCGGGTTAACTATTTTTTGAATATTTTAGTTTAATTTACAGTGATATTGATCAATCGTACGTAGACGTTTGGTTCATAAATTAGAATCATAATATTATAATTATTTTTTATTTATGTGTATTTTTTATGAGAGAAAATATTGTAGCGAACTATGAACCATTATTCGAATCGGGGTACGAATCTCCCAACCAAGGTTACCTCAAGTCACCTATTTAGTTCTTTTAAATCTGTGCTTTTCCATTTTAGTATTGTAAAACTTGATGATGCTCATCCATACAAACACAGGTGAAAAAGCTTTCATTGAAATTTGGAAACAATTAAAGTTGTACTAATTGCTAAATGTTTTACTTCCTCATAAAATGCAAATTATCAATCAATATATTCATGCATGCACATAAAATACATTGGTAATAATATAGTTATCATTTAAATTGAGTTTTTAACTACAATATAAAAATAATAATGTTACACCAACTTAAATCTCAACTATTACAGCTTCGTTCATTTCACCGATTCGAGTTTTCAGTTCTATGTTTCTACAGTAAAAAGCTCTCAGAAAATGTCACATCTAACTTTTTCTGTTATAGTAAAAAGTTCTCAAAAAATGTCACATCTCAACTCGAATCCACGAAGTGAACGAGACCTACGTACTAACTGTTGTGGCATGTGAGTTATAATTTTTTTATTAGTATATGAAATTTATTATCATTAATTAATGTGACAATTATTTAAACACTCACTAATGTAAGAATAATAACTCATATGCTATATTAATTAGTACACGAGAGTTAATATTTAAGTTAGAGTTGCTAGCCGTATTCATATAAAAATGATATTTCACCATAGTCTCTACTCACAGTACTTAGCTAGTCCATACTTCAATTCAAAAGGTAACCAATGGTTCCTAACTTTCTTCAGCTTCTGCAACCATAATCATTTCTTACTCTGATTACTTCACCTGGGTGTTGGCTTAAGTATTTTTAGGTCCGATTTGAGTTTTACTACAGTAAAAAGCTCTCAGAAACAGTCACATCTAATTTTTTTGTTACAGTAAAAAAACTCTCACATAATATCACATATTAACTTGAATTAGCGAACCGAACGGGCCCACTTGAACCGATGTTGACATCGGCGGGAAAGGCTCTAACATTGGTAGGTAAGGGTGACATCGTCATAACTGATTGATTAGGCCTAGGAATGACCATTTAGTTGGGCCTCGCCAGTTTTTAAGGTTAATTTAGGACCCGTTTAATTTGTTTTACTGATTTAAATTTTTAATTTGAGTTGAGATGTGATTTTATATGAGAATTTTTTATTATAATAAAAAAATTAAATGTGTTTTACTGTAATAAAATTTAAATCGGTAAAATAAACGAGATTTTATCTTTTTCACTCTTGTTTCACGTGTGCCCGTATGAATTGCACAGTAGTCTTTTGAAAATAGTTCTCGAGTAATGCGACCATGTGCACTGTGTTAGCGGGTTGTTGATAAGACATTAATTTAAAAATGGTTTTGAGTAATGATACCATGTGCAAGGAATATATTTATAGGCACGCATTTTGCCTAACATTATTGTCTATAACAATAAAGACATATAAGAAGCTACGCTCCGTTTATTTCACTAATTCGAATTGAGAATTTAAATTTTATTATAGTAAAAAATTTATAAAAACAGTCACATTTAATTTTTTTTATGACAGTAAAAAACTCTCATATAAAATTAAATCTCAACTCAAATTAAAAAATCGATCCCATTAAAAATCTTAATTGCCTTTATAAGAAGTTGTTATAGCGATAACAAACAAAAAATAAGGTTGCTAACGTGATGGGCACCACTTATTTATAGACAATAAATGTAAAATCCCAAAGAGTCCATGCATGGATCCCACTTAACTCAAGTTTTGATAGATCATTTTTGCCCCGTACGATGTTCATGAATCAACATTTGCGATTTCTAATTATCTTCCTAATTATCTTTCCAAATTTACAAACGTAACCAATATTATGGCCATTCATTCATTAATACAGCCACTTTATGATTTTCTTTTTTGAAGATTTACAACCACATTTAAAGGAGAAAGCTACTTCCCTTGCCCAAACCTTAACAATGAAAAAGAAAGAAACTATTGACAACTCTCATATGGAACTCGTGGTAAGAGGTGGGCCAAACTTGCCATATTTTTCCACTATTAATAATCACATTAAACACATTTATCAAACTATTGGGTCAAATTTTCGATCGGACATCCACATCATGTAATCCTTGAGTCACATTAAAGTGATAAAGTGTTTATAGACAAACACGAACAAAAAGACGCTCCACTCGCAACAACAACATCTATTTATTTTTTATGAGGTCCCAATTTACCACCAAGACGGTTCGGATGAATTATGAAAGAAAGAAACCAGGCGTATGCAATTCCTTTCCTTTTAACAAAAATGTCAAACAGATGCTGGCCCACCATGCGTCCCGCGTATAGGTGAAGCAGTGGTCCCGATTGTACTCGATTAATAGCGGCATTTATTCGTTATAGTGTCGTTGATTATTACTAATGATTCCACACAAATCACATCCTAAGTTAGCGGGCTCAATTCATCGTATCTTTATTAGAGCGGTAATCATGTGAGGTTGCTTTGCATTTTCTTGAAATGAACTCGTCCTAAATATCATATATAAGAGATTCGAGCTTTTATTATTAGTTAAAACAATACTAATAAAGACTTTTCAATTTATATATTTGTTATTATTAGTTAAAATTTTACCATTTTTAGGTTTTTTTTTTTTTTGTCACGTACGAACAACTAGTCAAAAATAATATGGTCGTATTTAGAATTCAACTCGCTTTTATTTTTTACGTTTTTCGAGAAAGAAAAAATGAAAACGTTCTCAAAACGACGTTTGCCGCAATAAATACAAAAAACAAAAATGAAAACGAGTTTTTAATTTAGTATAAAATGAGAGATAAATGAAAAACAACTTTTAGTCATTTTTTATTTTTTGTTTTCATTTTCTCCTCTCTCGAGCACAAAGAGAGAGAGAGAAATAGAGACATTAATGGTTTTTTTACACTGAAAATAATCTATTGATAAAACTACTAAACGCATTTTTAAAAATGATTTCTGTTTGAGATTGAAAATGTTTTCATTTTTCTTTTCATACAAAAAATAAAATTATTTTAAAACGAGTTTCAAACACACCCAATATATCATACAATAATATCATTTTGTAGATAGAAAATAAAATTGCAAGATAGAAAATAAAATTGCAAGAGGAAAGCGGAGTATTTAATATTTGTGTTTTTTACTAGAATTTTCACGTGTTATGCGTGACCTTTGTTAAACTAACAAACTTTAACCAGCCATTTAATAAATTAATAAATAAGTTACAAGTGGGATTTTTCTTCTTCTTCTTCTTCTTCTTATTTTTTTTCCAAAAGCAAGTACAACTAGCAACTTAATTATATTAAATGCAAGAAATCAACCCACTCCCACTTTATATATTTTACAAATTTTAGAAACAAAAAGACTTTGACAATCATGGTCATCGGTCCCCACAAGAGATTAGCTTTCAATTAATAGTGGAATCAAGATAAGTATTTCCTTATGTTATCAACTATCCAAGACTTCAGAAATCTTCTTCAAACATTCTTCCCTTCCATACGAGGCAAAGGTGCACCTCCACCCCACTCTAACCCCTATATTCCACTGTAGGTATTGCATCATCGCTCGTTCCGTTTCAATCGGTGTACTTTCACTTCATTTCGGGTCCGTTTAGTTCGCTGATTTGAGTTTTTAATTTGAGTTGAGATGATGTGAGAGCTTTTTACCGTAGCAAAAAAATTAGATGTAACTGTTTCTGATAGCTTTTTACTGTAGCAAAACTCGAATTCTAAACTCGAATCGGTGAAATAAACGGGGTGACTCATTTGACAAATTTCTCTTAAATTTTTAATCTTTTAACAATTTAGTCTCATTTCATAAAATTAACGGTAAATTTTTGTAGGCTAATAGAGATACTTACGTGGTCATCGAATGATACTTTGAAAATTTTCAGCTATGATTACGTTAAAATGTAAAAGTTTATGAAAAAAATCCTATTAAACTAAAATTTTTTACAGATCACAACATCTACTAACATTTTCAATTATTAAATAATAAGTTTCAAAAGTTATTCACGAGTTTAGTATTAGAAACAAAAACTACACAAGAAAAAAAAAATCAGAGAATTATTAGTCAAGCTAAAGTTTAGACATTTTTTGGAACTAATACTAATAACTACACAAAAAAGAAAAAGAGAATTATTTTAGAGTCCGTTGAGTTCGTTGATTTGAATTTTTAATTTGAGTTTAAATGTGATTTTATATGAGAATTTTTTACTGTAGTAAAAAAAATTAAGGCATTATTCGCTTCGTGGATTTGAGTTTTCAATTCAAATGAAGATGTGATATTTTCTGAGACTTTTTAATTGTAATAAAAAAAAGTTAAATATGATATTTTTTAAGAGTTTTTAACTATATAAACTTAAAATTAAAAATTTAAATCGATAAAATAAATAAAACTTAAATATAACTATTTTTTTCAAAAATTTATTATAATAAAATTTAAATTAGTAAAATGATCGTGAACTTAATCAAACTCAAGTGTAGACATTTTTTGGATTTTTCCAATAATTTTAGGAAAAAAAATTATTATGACACAATTGACGTTTCACTGACAAGGCGAGATCTAGCGGTCCCCACCGGTTACACAGGCTATCATATTCTTCCGATTCCAGCCTAACCATGTTAATTGGTTGTCAGACTAGTCATTTCCAAACGCCTCGCGACAATCTTGACGTGCTAAACAGTGATTGGCTACCTATAGTCTTCTAAAGTTGAACAGCATTAAATGCACGAAGTAAAAAAAAACATAGCATAAGAAAAAAACACAGCAAACTTTGGGCATGTTTTTTTCTTCAAAAAATTAAAAAAAAAGAGATAATTTTATTCGAGTTCACATTTTTTTTAAGTTTTAATTTTATTTAATTTTATTTAATTTTATTTAAGTTCTAATTTCAATTCAAGTTATAACTCAAATTCAATTTAAAAATTACACTCAAATTATTCTCTAAAAGAACAATATTTTAGGATTATTTTTTTAGAGTGTAACTTGAGTGTAGTTTTAAACATTCTTCCCTTCCATACGAGGCAAAGGTGCACCTCCACCCCACTCTAACCCCTATATTCCACTGTAGGTATTGCATCATCGCTCATTCCGTTTCAATCGGCGTACTTTCACTTCATTTCGGGTCCGTTTAGTTCGCTGATGTGAGTTTTTAATTTGAGTTGAGATGATGTGAGAGCTTTTTACCGTAGCAAAAAAATTAGATGTGACTGTTTCTGATAGCTTTTTACTGTAGCTAAACTCGAATCGGTGAAATAAACGGGGTGACTCATTTGACAAATTTCTCTTAAATTTTTAATCTTTTAACAATTTAGTCTCATTTCATAAAATTAACGGTAAATTTTTGTAGGCTAATAGAGATACTTACGTGGTCATCGAATGATACTTTGAAAATTTTCAGCTATGATTACGTTAAAATGTAAAAGTTTATGAAAAAAATCCTATTAAACTAAAATTTTTTACAGATCACAACATCTACTAACATTTTCAATTATTAAATAATAAGTTTCAAAAGTTATTCACGAGTTTAGTATTAGAAACAAAAACTACACAAGAAAAAAAAAATCAGAGAATTATTAGTCAAGCTAAAGTTTAGACATTTTTTGGAACTAATACTAATAACTACACAAAAAAGAAAAAGAGAATTATTTTAGAGTCCGTTGAGTTCGTTGATTTGAATTTTTAATTTGAGTTTAAATGTGATTTTACATGAGAATTTTTTATTATAGTAAAAAAAATTAAGGCATTATTCGCTTCGTGGATTTGAGTTTTAAATTCAAATTAAGATGTGATATTTTCTGAGATTTTTTAATTGTAATAAAAAAAGTTAAATATGATATTTTTTAAAAATTTTTAACTATATAAACTTAAAATTAAAAATTTAAATCGATGAAATAAATAAGACTTAAATATAACTAATTTTTTTAAAAATTTATTATAATAAAATTTAAATTAGTAAAATGATCGTGAACTTAATCAAACTCAAGTGTAGACATTTTTTGGATTTTTCCAATAATTTTAGGAAAAAAAATTATTATGACACAATTGACGTTTCACTGACAAGGCGAGATCTAGCGGTCCCCACCGGTTACACAGGCTATCATATTCTTCCGATTCCAGCCTAACCATGTTAATTGGTTGTCAGACTAGTCATTTCCAAACGCCTCGCGACAATCTTGACGTGCTAAACAGTGATTGGCTACCTATAGTCTTCTAAAGTTGAACAGCATTAAATGCACGAAGTAAAAAAAAACATAGCATAAGAAAAAAACACAGCAAACTTTGGGCATGTTTTTTTCTTCAAAAAATTAAAAAAAAAGAGATAATTTTATTTGAGTTCACATTTTTTTTTTAGTTTTAATTTTATTTAATTTTATTTAATTTTATTTAAGTTCTAATTTCAATTCAAGTTATAACTTAAATTTAATTTAAAAATTACACTCAAATTATTCTCTAAAAGAACAATCTTTTAGAATTATTTTTTTAGAGTGTAACTTGAATGTAGTTTTTAAGTTAAAATTTGAGTTAAAGTTATAATTTAAATAAAGCTAAGTCGGCCTCGTTCACTTTACGGATTTGAGTTTCCAATTCGAGTTGAGATTTGACATTTTTAGAGAATTTTTTACTGTAATAAAAAAAATTATATGTGATATTTTTTAAAAATTTTTTACTGTAAAAATATAAAATTAAATAAAATTAAAACTAAAAAAAAATATAAATTTAAATAAAATTAAAATTCAAGTTGTGTTTTTTTAAATTTATTAGACAATAGAATATGACCTTTTTCACTCTCTTCAACTTCAACAACCTTTCAAATATAAAAAAATATAAAAAAAGAGCTTTGGTTATTAAAAATGGCACTGATAATTGATAACTAATTGACAACAATCATCACCATTCACCAGTCACCACCTTTCTTCACAAAATCCTCTCAAATTCACTCCCAATCTCTCTCTCTCTCCTCTCTCTCGCTCTCTTCTCATGGCTGCGGCGGAGTTCTCCAGCTGCGTAGACTACGGCGTACAGCTCTCGAAGCGGATATACTACGGCAAGGACCTCCGGCCGTCGCTGTCGGCGGCGGAGGCGGTTGAGCCTCAGGCGATGACGAGGTCGCCCTCGGAGGAGTATCTACCGACGGCGCCGATGGCCTACGCGGTGGTACCGGAGCCGGCGATCGTCGACAACCCCGACGTGCCGAGCTACCAGCCGTACGTCCACGGCCGGTGCGAGCCACCGGCGCTGGTACCGCTGCAAATGCACGAGGTGGCCATGGAGGTCGACGCTTATCTCGACACAGCGTTCGTCGGAGTGAGCGCCACGTGGCGAGTGCATTGCATCATGGCCGCCAAGCGCTGCGACTGTCGTGTCGCCCTCCCCATAGGAGAGAAGGTAAGATTGTGGTATATTGGAACAGTTGACTTTTTGTTATCAATTATTGGGGTTGAAACTTGGAAGTGATTGGTTTGTGTTTTTGTTTACTCGCTAAAGATTGGTTTTTATTTTTTATTATTAAATTATTGGGGTTGAAACTTGGAAGTGATTGGTTTGTGTTTTTGTTTACTTGCTAAAGATTGGTTTTTATTTTTTATTTTTTTTTTTTTCTCAACTAGAATTCGTTTCCACAAATATTCATGATTGGTTATTTTCCATTTTTAAGTTCTCAAGAAAACATGATGTTCTAACAGGGTTCACTTCTAGGTGTTGAGGTTGAAGTTACCGGAAGATCATATCGTAGTCAATTGATCAAGAAAGAAGAGATTGAAAGTGTGGAAAGTATGGCGAAAGCCCAAGATGGAGGCCTTCTAAAATGCCAAATATACACCTTAAAAATTCCACAGGTTACTTATTACCTAGAGCTTCGTAATTAGCAATTCAATTTTTTTTCTTTATAAGTTGTCAATAGTTAATGATAATATAACAAATTTAGTATACCTACTTTGCAGATTGAAGGAGGCTCCTTTCTTTCAATTAAAGCCAGTTGGTCTCAGAAAATATTGTATAATATTGACCAATTCTGTCTCCGGGTACCTTTTAGTTTTCCTGCATATGTGAATCCTGTTGGGAAGAAAATTTCTAAAAAAGAAAAGATTTTGTTGAATATTAACCCCGGGGCTGCCACAGAAGTTGTATGCAGAAGTACAAGCCATCCTCTTAAGGTAATAAAACCATTGTCACGAGTTTTCCTTCAGCTTTTGGAAAATATTAAAAGTTTATGAAATGTTTATTGTACGGTTGCAGAACTTAAGGCGTCAAGGAAATAAAGTAAGTTCCTCATACGAAGCAGAGGTAGCTGTGTGGTCGACTTCAGACTTCAGCTTTGTTTATACTGTAAGACTTTGAATGATTGGCTCTTTTATTACTAACAGAATCGTGCTGGCTAATGAAAGTTAATCCTGTTTTGCTACTGTTTTACAGGTTTCGTCAGGTGACATATTTGGTGGTGTGCTCTTGCAATCTCCGTCTCTTCGTGATTTCGATGAGAGGGAGATGTTTTGCTTGTATCTATTCCCCGCGAACAACCAGCATAGGAAGGTTCGTAGCCATTACTATGTTAGAGATTCTCTCTCTTTTTTCTCTATAATTTTTCTTTCTGGTGTTTAAGCAAAAGCCCTTTTAGCCATTTTTTAAATGAATCTGTATTCTGTGATTTTTATAGGTGTTTGCGAAGGCAGTGGTATTTGTTATCGATACGAGTGGAAGCATGCGAGGAAACACTCTCGAGAGCGTGAAGAATGCTCTCCTAGCGTCGCTTTCTAACCTCCACCCTCGAGATTCTTTCAACATTATAGCTTTCAGTGGAGAGGTTCGCTTATTCTCATCTTCGATGGAGATGGCAACACAGGAAGCAATCCTAAAAGCTACAGAATGGGTTGGCATTAATCTTATTGCTAACGGTGGTACTAATATCTTGCTTCCCCTAGAACAAGTACGTTTAATCTTTACGCAGTTCTTACTGATCGTTCAATTTATTCTAATTATTCTCTGTCTAATTAAACAAATTACTTATCTAATCATGGTTTTGGCTGGTTAGTTGGTGCAATGTTTGCTGATGTTAGTAATGATTTGTTTTGGTTTAGGCAATCAAGTTGCTGGCAAAAACTACGAACTCAATTCCATTCATTTTCCTCGTTACTGATGGATCCGTTGAAGATGAAAGAGAGATTTGCAGTGTTGTGAAACGTTATCTCGCAAACGCCGAATACATCAGTCCTCGCATATGTACATTTGGCATAGGTAGTCCCAAAAATCTGAACTAATCTTCTCCTGTCCTTGCAAGAATCTCAATTACATAGTACACATTTATTCAACTCTCTAAATTCTTGTGTTGCCATATCAGCATGGGAAATTTAGCCATCTTTCTGTCTGCTCGTTCCCTTTAAAACTGTGGTTTAATTTATATCGCCAAAAAAAAAAAAAAAATTCCAGGTTCATATTGCAACCACTATTTCCTTCAAATGCTAGCTCAAATTGGGAAGGGCTATTATGATGCTGCATACGATTCAGGTTAGTGTTTTTCCTCCTTTTACATTACTTTATTTCATATTGCTTCCAAAATAATGCCAATAAACTAAACAAATTTTAAATTAGAATAATTTCCTTTTGACCATCTGAACTCCATCTCATACGCATCTTCTTTTTTTTTTCAGTTTCAATTGACTCTAAAATGCAAAGATTATACACTAATGCTTCATCAGTCATTCTTGCCAATATAACTGTGGACACTTTGGAACACCTTGATTCACTTGAGGTATGCTGGCCCTCATGTATGAAATCTATCTATTTGAACTATGATCTATGATTTTCGCGACCGTAATTGACTTAGAGAGCGCATCTCTTGTTTTCCCTCTTGCAGCTATTTCCATCTAATATTCCGGATCTTTCATCTCAAACTCCATTGATTATGTCAGGCAGATATGACAGGAACTTTCCAAACGCTGTTAAACTTAGTGGTACCTTGCCTGACATGAGTAACTTCACCATAGACTTGAAAGTGCAAAAGGCAAAGGATTTTCCGCTCAATAGGGTAATGTTCAAAAACTTTAGGGGTAGATTTTACATTTGCAATGTAAAATGGTGCAAAATTACATCACAAGTTGTTTAAAAAGAAACTTGTTCATTTCTATGATGAGCATTAAGCAGGTGCTTGCAAGGAGGCAGATCGATATGCTGACATCGCATGCATGGTTAACGGGAAGTAAAGAGTTGGAAGAGAAGGTTAGCTGCTTTGGAAATTCATTTTGAAATGAATCATTCTTGTATGACAATGTTCTAACTCTAATATTCCGAATCGGGCTAATTATAGGTTGCTAAGATGAGCAAACAAACAGGGGTACCATCTGAATACACTCTCATGATTCTAGTGAATTCTGATAAGGGAAAGATATTACCAGATTCAGTTCCAGCGCAAGAGGTATAATGCATTTTGTATAAAACAAATTTTGGCTCCGCAATTTTCTTATGAAGCAACGCATTTTCTTATTCAAGAAAAAACAATATTCTCACATAACAGCTCATGTCACCTACAATTTTTTGATTTCAATAGGCCGACAACAAACTTAAGCTGTGGAAGAAGTCCGAATCGAGCAAAGAGAAGATCTTGTTCCTCGGAAGCCTGGGAATGGGCTTCGGGGACTTGGCTGCAACGGCTGCAAATAAGCTGTCGATAATCGAAGAATTAAAGGCGTCTGAGCCAGCGAACTTCTTGGTTAAGGCAGCTTCAAACTGCTGCAGCCATTTGCTCAACCGCTTCTGTTGCATGTGTTTCATACAAACTTGTTCGTACATGAACGATCGGTGCGCAATTCTGTTGGCACAAATCTGCGCTGGCCTTGCTTGCTGTGAGTGCCTGAATTGCTGTTATGAGTTGTGCTCCTGAATGTAATTAGGCTATACAGGTGACCTGAGAGTAAAGACGCAAGAATCTGTGTGTTTTGTATATACACGTGGCTGTCGTTGCAATGTGTACTACAATGTAAACAACATAGGTGTTGTTTGGTGTAATGATTCTGAATCCGGAATTATGATTCTGGTTCAGAATCAGTGTTTGTTTACAAAAAGTAAAAAGTAGTTTTGATTTGACTCACCCAGAATCAGTGTTTGATTAGGATGGTTCTGATTCAAGGTTTGAATCCTGATGTGATGTTTTAAACCATGAATCACCCCTGATTCTAAAACCACTCCCTTGATTTTGGGTGGTTCAAACTCCTGATTCTGGTTTCAGAACTATGATTTGGACTTAAAATTATGAATTATGGTTTTGGTTTCAAAATCAAAATTAGAATCACTATGGTTTGAACCCTCATACCAAACGAACTCATAGTAATTACAAAACAAAAAATGTTACATATTTTTAGGGTTTTTCAAAAAAAAAAAATGTATATATATATATATATTTAAGTTATTGGTTCTAGTTTGATTTTTTATTTGAAAAAGATGAGGAAGGGAAAATTAAAGAATAGAGGAAGAATTTAGATAGAATCAAGGGAGAAATAGAATCAGAGGGTTAGGAATAGATGGAGAAGAATTCAAAAGGGGATAAAAATTAAAACTCAATATTCATTAAGGGTTAATTTTAATAATAGCACTTCTGAATAAATTATTATTAATTTTAGCACCACTTTTGTATACTTTCACAATTAACATTGTCATGTCAGCAAAAGTGAGACCATGTTATTTTTACTTGAGTTAAAATGACAATTGTGTCACATTTCAATTTTAAAACCTTGAATATATATTATGAAGCCTTTTATAATTCAAATATTCAAAGTAGAGAGAGGAGGAGAACGAACGCGGGTGTGCACAGAGACCAAGAAACTCCAACGACCACCACCGTCTACCACCTTGAGCACCGACAAACTCACGACAGCGAGAACCCACGATAGCGAGCACCCACGTAGTGAGAACCCACAAACCCAAAATCACGTGATGAGAACCCACAAACCTTCGCCGGAGAAATCAACGCCTAACCCAGAAGCACGAACCGAGGAAACCTCACCCTCGTAACATTTTTCGACGGAGAAATCAACCACGAAACAGACGAGGTCAATGGCGGATTCTGAGACAAAGGTGAAAACTTTGTTGGCTTTTCTTGTTTATTTATTTTTTTTCTTAGTTATTTATTGTTTTTTTTACCATTTTTTGTCATCTTAGAAGAAAAGAAAGGCTTTGGAGGAGGAGATAAAAGCAGATAAGGTCAGTTATTTTAAATTTTTTATTGTCATTGTGCTCCTTATTTGGTATGTGACTCTGTCTGATGGCCGGTCATATCATTATGACCAGTCGGTAATTGTATTATGACCGATCATAAGACAGCACAGCGTGCGGTCATAGCACTATGACTGATGGTCATAATTCTATAACCGACCATCAAGCATGCAGGCTCATAGTGTGACTGCTTGACTGATAAGCCTGCGGTCATAGAATTATGACCGTCGGTCATAGTACTGTGACCGCACTATGTGACTGTCTTATGACCGGTCATCAGTCATAACACTATGAGCTAGCCTGCATGATGGGCGGTCATAGAATTATGATCGTCAGTCATAGTATTATGACCGCTCAATGGTCAGACTCTTAGTGTGCCAGTCATAGTATTTTGGTTAACAACTTTGTTTACTTTTCTTGTTTTTTTTTGTATTTATTGTTTTTTTTAATTTTTTGTCATCTTAAAAGAAAAGAAATGCTTTGAAGGAAGAGATGTTGTAGAATGTAACATCATAGTCAGACGATATCTTCACAAGAGTTTTCCCGTCTTCAACAACATATCTTAAGGATAAACTTTTTCCTTGTGGCCGAATCTCAAGAACATTTCTCACCAAATCTATAAGACCAATATAAGTTGTGTTGGTGGGGACCAATATCCCCTTCATTTCACAACCGACGTATCTCGAAGCACGGTCTCAATATCCATTGTACTTGATGAAGACGTTCAATCCAATAGCAATTCCTAAATAATTTCAAAAACAATAACTGTTAATCAACATGCAATTACTCCTAGTCGTCATCGAGTCATTAAAAATGACCAGTCATAACACTGTATAATGGCTGGTCATAAGGCAGTTATAGAGTGTTAGTCATAACACTATGAGTCATTTCAGTCATAATATTATGACCGGACGGTCATATCACTATGACTACCTTACGGTCATAATACTATGACCGGCCATTTTGACTCATATTATTGACGACGAGGGAATGAGGGCGCAGGGAAGAGAGAGACCGAGTAGAGAGAGAGGCCAAACTTGATAGAGAGAGAGAGAGCTAAAAATGGGGTGTAGAGAGAGAGAGAATGGGCGTGAGAGAGTTGAGAGTTTCTTTGAGGTGCTTTGGGCGTGAGAGAGTTGAGAGTTTCTTTGAGGTGCTTTTAAATGATAATTTTGATAGAGAGAGAGAGAGAGTTGAAAATGGGGTGTAGAGAGAATGAATGAGCGCGAGAGAGTTGAGAGTTTCTTTGAGGTGCTTTTAAATGATAATTTTAATCTAAGTGGCATAGAAGTTATTTGACCTCACTGCTGACATGGCAATACTAATTGTGAAAGTATACAAAAGTGGTGCTAAAATTAATAATAATTTATTCATGAGTGCTATTATTGAAATTAATCCTATTCATTAATCGTCACAAAATACAATCACTAATATACTTATAAACATCTAGAAGATAAACTTAACTAATTCAAAAATAATCCTACAAATAAACATAATCTTAATTTAAAATTAAAGTAAAGATAAAATATTATCCTAAAAGATAAATATATAAATTAAATTCAAAAATCTTAATCTAATTCATCCTCATTAGTACACGTGTTCTAGATGGTTAATGCATGTTGAATAATTCACAAATTTTTTTTGCAATAAAATTAACTAGTTCCATGCATAAACTTGAAAGTCCTCTAATTGACTTTAACTTGGCCGCTTCTTAAGCTCAAAACTCTTTAACACACCAAGGATAAAAATATAAGCACTTATTTAGGTCGAAACTCAATACCAAGGAAGGATAAAAATAAAACCACAATCTCGTCTTGCTTCAAACTCATCTCAAAAACACCACCATCATTTCCACCATCGTAGAACTCTCCAAGCTTAAGCTCTCTAAATCCATCTTCCCCCTTAGTAACGATCGTTTTGCCACTGTCATCGTCATCGCGACCGCCACCCTCATATTCCCAAGCTCTTTCCAAATTAGTTTGAAATTTGGACTCGCTAAGGATTTTGTCAGTTTGAGAGGAAAACTTGAGAGATACCTCTATAAAACCATAAAGGGCGTGCCGATCATAGAAATCGAAAATTAAGTATACCGAATATGTCGTGTTTGGCGACAGTATGTGACGTGTATTCAATTTTCCATGAAAACGCAAGGATGATCGACGCAGTTTTAGCTCCTGGCTCATGCCCTTGAATCTGCAATTTTTCTCAAAAATAACGAGAAAATGTTGATGAGCTATCAGTCCATTTCAAAGACTTCTAAACTAACAAGCAAAATATGGTCTGAAAATTTACTCTACTAGTTTCAATTTCAAAATGTCAACTCTCGACTAAAAAATTTGTTCATATATAGCTTTTAAGAAGAAAATCCAATTCAGAGGCTTTCGCTACCTTCCATCATTCATTTTTGTTTTTTTCTAAACTACAAACTTCGTAGGAAAAGTACTATCTTCGTATCAAATATATACAAGTAGTACTAGGAGGCCAAATTGTATACCAAATCTCATATATTGACCACAATAATATCCCTAATTGTTTTTTTAAACGTAGACTTCAAATCTGTCAAAGTCACAGTTTGGCAAGAGGAAGGACATACAACAAATAGAAAATTGGAAAACTGCCTCTAGAAAGA
Organism: Morus notabilis; assembly: GCF_000414095.1. Lineage (NCBI taxonomy): Eukaryota > Viridiplantae > Streptophyta > Magnoliopsida > Rosales > Moraceae > Morus > Morus notabilis. The sequence goes on along the minus strand of NW_010367904.1, from coordinate 160,312 downwards.
AAATTTTACTACTTCAGAGTTACAATTGTTTTTTTATTTTTAGCAAGAAAATAGCTAGTTCTTCTTTGTTATTGGTCATTTTCGTTTCTGTATGTAAGGAGAGATTCATAAATTAAAATTCTTTGTTATATGGAATCTTTTAAGGATTGTTTCATGATTGCGTTATTAATACCACAGAGATTGGACTACAAACCTGACGTTCGGCTGTGGCGGACTTAATCTACAGGCAAGGTTTCTAGGAAAGATTGTAAACAACGATAAGTTGCTAGATTGCATAATAGATGATATTTTACCACGCGATTGATCTAACTTTGCAATTACCTAATTAAAAATCAGTGCACAACATAAATATCAATTACAAATATATATATAAACATCTATATATATATATATATTTGGATTAGAAAGAAAAAAATAACAATTATATAAACATTTTTTTTGTTTAATTGTGTTCGAGAAAAGAAAATTACCTTAAAATTGGGGTTGTCCATTCCTTATATGTTTTAGATCATGAATCCTATTTTTTTATTTTAAAGACATGATGAAGTAAGTAGCCGAGAATGTTATTATATGAGATGAAATCCATTCCTTTTTGAGAAATAAGTAAATAAATAATTCTCTTAAGAGTTGATTTGATACTTAGAGCAGTAGGAGCTCCGATTCATGAATTTTTTTATGAATCACTGTCCATTAGAGAATCAATGGTACTGAAAGATAAAGATATAATTAGAGAGGTTAACGGATTTCACTTAACTCTAATTATTAACTATTTATGGATGATTGATCTATATGTAATGACTATATCAAATGGACACTTCAAAGTTTAGAAGTAATTTATATCTATAATTACGAGAATGCAATTCCAAGTTTATAGTAGAGTAACTTTTGGAATTAATAGAATTAATTAGTTAATTAAAGAGTTTAATTAATTATTAATTTTATTGGAGCTCAGAATTATAGGTCAATGAGTCACTGCACCGTCCTTGTAATTCTACAAGATACTAAGGGCAAAATGAAAATTTTAGAATTCTAAAATAAAACACTCAATGATAATTAATTGATAATTAATTATAAATTAAAGATTATTTAAATTTAAATTTGAATTTTGAAACACACATGTGAAGATGTTCTCATGGTGTGAACGCACAACACAGTGTGAATCCTTTTAGAATTCAGTTGCTTGCTCTCTAAGTTATCCAATTGACTTATTTGATAAGTTGTCCAATTTGAAATTCAAATTGATTTAAGTTTAACTTAAATTGGAATTTGAATTTGAGTCAAAATTGGATTGCAAGATAAATGCAGAATTTGTCCTATTTTTTACCTGCAGTAGTGGTGGCCGGCCAACATATGGATAAGGAAAAGTGGATTTTGTTTCAAAATCAAATTAGAAGTGGGAGATAATTATCAAGTTTTATCTTGGAGATAAAGATTAGACTTCTTCTAGGAGTATGAACTCTATAAATAGGAGATTGCAAAAAATTAGAGCACACAATTTTTGCTCTCCTAAGCATATAGTGGCCGAATTATAGACTGTGTGGAAAGAAAAAATTTTCTCCTAAATTTCACGTCATGCGTGTGTTGGTGTTCGTAGAAACTTGTAAGGGTAAACAAGTCAAAAAAGAGAAATGAAAAATACAGAATTATAAAAGGTAAAAATTGAAGAGGAGAATATTTAGATAGGTACGACATAAAATTTGATATCTTATGTTAAAAATGCTAGCATCACTCTTTCCGTTATTCTCTATGTCACTTTCTATATTTACTGTTTGACACATAGAGTTCATTATCTTATTTTCTGTTTAAATAATAATATATTATATTAGTGTAGTCCACGTGTTAAACAATGAACACAGAAAGTGAAAAAAAGCGACAAAAAAAATAATGCTAGCATTTTTCATTTATATTAATACATATTTATTTTTAAATTTTTTTAGTGGATGCACATGTCCCATTAATATATTTTATGACCAATGGAGCACCTAATCTCAAAATCGGGATATAATTGTCTGTCAGATCGACCTATCGTTGTAGATTCTAACTTCTGATGTGGCGTTAACTTTTTTCAAATGGTTTTGATTGGTATGCTTAGACCCCGTTCATTTCACCGATTTGTGTTTAGAATTTGAGTTTTGCTATAGTAAAAAGCTCTCAAAAACAGTCACATCTAACTTTTTTGTTACAGAAAAAACTCTCACATAAAGTCACATATCAACTCGTATCAGTGAACTAAACGGGCTCTTAGTGTCGTTAATTAGCAATGCCAAAGGAACAACAAGCTTAACTTATCTCATCTTATTGGATTTACTGAATGAGGACAAAATGGTAAAAACAAAGCTATCATTAGGTGAGGCCTGGGTTCTCAGGTCCTCTCCATATAAAAGTCCCGCTTTTTTTATTTTTTTAGATAAGACACTTTTTCAGTAAATAATAACTAATCCATCTACACTGTAAGTTTGGGCTGGTCTAAACAGGATGGCATAAAGTCCGCCACTGGCGACTGTTGGTCCGGGTTAGGCCCAAGCTCTCAGGCCGGGTTAGGCTGATGTTCCAAGCCTAAAACCTTATTCGGGCTGGCCCTAGGACTTTCGAGCTTTAAGGTTAGGCTGAGCAAACCCTCCACTCTTAAGGGTCGGGGCCAGATCAAGCCGGTCCAAATTTTTACCTCTATAGAGTAGTATAAAATATATTAAAATGCAATGGCATAAATCTAAAGATATTGAATTTCAGTGGCGTGTTATGTAATTTGGTTTAAAAGAATTTCCTCCAAAAATAAAAGAATTCAAACGCCAAACAGTCAAAGAAAAGGGATTGAACGACATTAAAAAAAAAAAAAAAAAAAAAACCGTAAACAAGAGACGACAAATGACGATATAACAAGGAAAACGATAAACGACACAAAACTTTCAACCATTACGGTTACTAAACGACACTGAGCGTACAAAGAATAATGTAAGAATTCAAACGACTAAAAAGGCAGAATTATTGTATGTCGTAACGACATAGCCGTATTGTATGTCGTTTCTATTAGGCGCGTGTCTCTGTGCGTTTCAGTTCAGCGGTCGTTGGACTCGGAGCGTCGTCTTCCTCCACAACATTTTCTCGCTCTGCTCGTTTCTTCTTTCCCTGCTCCCGCCCACCCTTTGACCTCTGTGTTTCTAATAATAGCTTAAACAAAATCCTAAATTTCATTCCTTCAGTTTTTCTCCATTCATAATCTCAATTTGCAAAAGCATTAATCAAAAGTTCGCATCTTTCCGATCCTTAATTTTCGAAGCCGATTGTAATTAAAAAAAGCCTAATTTTTGTTTTTGTTTTTGTTTTTCAATTTTTTCTGCAGTTCGCCGTCCAGATGCCAATCTTCTCGGTTCCCCATCGCTCAAAGTTCTTGTCTTTTTTCCTTCTGGTCTCTGTTTATTTTTCTTGCAGGTAAGCACCCATTTTTAATAATTTTTTGTTATTTTCAAGCTGCTGATATTTTTAATTTTTGTGAGAATTTTCAATTTTCCGTTTTTTTTTTTTTTAGTTTTTGAAGAAGTGTTAATTTTTTGCTTTCTTAAATAAATCCTCCAAGAAATTCAGGTGTGAAAGCAACACGAGCACAGGAAAAGAGCAAACGTTAGCGATAATAAAACCAGATGGATTGTTTAATAACTACACTGATGAGATAAAGAATGTGATATTGGATTCGGGTTTCGCTATTTGTAAGGAAATGACCCTTCAACTTGATGAGGACGGCGTTAGAACCTTTTATGTTGAGCATTCTCTAAAGAGCTTCTTTCACAGTCTTATCACATACATGACAAGGTACCCATTGAAACTCATGTTTGTGGACGTTCTAAAGCTCCATTTTTGTTGTATGCTTTTGTTGCATTTTGATAGAAGTGATAGAGATCTTTGAGCCAATGAAAAATGATTATCGAAAATCGTTCGATCAATTCAGCCATTGATCTTTTGTTATAGGAACTCACAAGCTTGTTACAGCCTTGTTAATTTGGTTGTTTACTTTATAATTTAGCTTCATTGTAGTTCAGAGCTTTCACTATCTGGATTAATACTGTCTTTTTTTTTTTTTTTTTTTTAAATGAATTTGCTTATATGTTTTTACTAGAAGAATGAAATTTAGTCATCTCATAACCTTCAACATTGTTACCGCGGTTCCTAGTGATCCTCTCATGCTGCTGAAACTACTTTTGTCAGTGGGCCGGTGTTGGTTATGGTTTTGGAGAAGGAAAACGCGGTCGCCGATTGGCGTGCTTTGATTGGGCCAACTGATTCGAGGAAGGCAAAGATCACTCATCCTCACAGGTTATCTAATACCCTTACAGATTCTTTGTATTCTTTGTATCGCTTCATATGTTTTCTAAATTGTTAATGAGACTTTCCAATCATGATTTCTCTTATATTTTCAGCCTAAGAGCAATGTGTGGAATTGATTCCGAAAAGAACTGTGTGCATGGTTCGGATTCTCCTCAATCGGCTCAAAGAGAGGTCTCGTTTTTCTTCAAAGAGATGTCTGCAGGTAAAATCCTTTTCTCGTGTATAAAAATTGGGGTAAATGTGAATTTGCCGACTTTTGGACTGTGAATAGACCTGGAGTGCCATCTGCATTGATGAGATCTGAATTTATAAGGCTCACTAGAGTGCAATGCATGCATTTGTACAAGAAACACTCTTTTTCTAAAAAAGTATGCATTAGATTAAGTGTGTTTGCTTGTTTGCCTTATTTTTTGTGATCATTAATGCCTCGTGGAACGAAGCCTTATTACTTGATAATATAACATGCAAATATGATCGATACGCTCCTGCACATCAAATTTATTATTTGTTATGCAGAAAGTAGGTGGCGTGTCCCTCCTAACAATCGCATTTCTTTTTTCTTTTCACAGGAAGCAGCGTTATGGAACATGACGAACTGTAACTGGCCAGCAAAGTTGGGGACTGTCTTCTAAGTTTAAAGTTTTCTAGAATACTTCAGCCAGTTGGTTCGGCCATCGATTGTTTGAATGTTTTCTTGTACACTTCTGCCAGTTGGTGACTTGCTCACTGATCAATTGCTTAAAACATATATTATGTCAAGTGTCACACGACACATCTTGTTAATTTCCTGAATACGCGATTGTGAATGTTGCCACCTAAGAGACGCCGAAAAGTTCCATCTCACCCCTAAGTAACAACTCTGCACTAGATGAAAAATTGTTGGTGTTTAACAGTTGCATTTGAGATACCAGTGTGTCTGTTCTATTATTCTTTCTGATGTACACTCTCAAATGCTGAGAACGAGTTTTGTTTCTCTCTCACTTGAGGCTAATTGGAAAAAAAAAAAGAAAGAAAAAAAGAGAAGCAAATCTGCAGTAAAAGAAAGGTTCTTATAAATATTCAATTGAAAAGCATCTTGTCTCTGCAAAGCTTTAGCATATATTTACTTTATGATCCTATATCTTGCAGGAACCAATTTAATATTCAAAACTGTTGGAAGTAAATACATATGGAACATGACTGGATATTGGAAACATAAACTAAACAATTTAGTACCCATGACCCATGTTGTTCTCAGTTTGGTTGGAGCAAAGACTAGCGGAGAAATAAGCAAGTCATATTGAAAACATGTACAAAAAACTGTAATTTATATACAGATTGCATAGAGCATCATAACCCAGCTGCAACATATAGTGAGATTACAGCTTTGCTTGACTAGACTCTATAGAGGATTTCCCTTTTACCAAAAACGTTAGAAATGGACATGGATAGAACACAAACAAGGTCCTAATTAGCGGCCAACAATGAAGGATTTCTCTTTGGTTTTGAGAGACAAAAGGCCACATTTTATTACTTTGATGCAACAAAGATAATATTATCTTGATTTCTTGGGTCTTTAGGAGCTTCATGAAGACGAAACATTTGCTTAATCTTAAATGCAAGAAGTAGTAATATGTAATTAATTTAAGTGAAGATCCAATGAAAGAAGAGCTAGTCAAACAATGAGGGCAACACCTTTCTAGAAGATAATGGAAACTGCAAAACATTCCAAAATTAGAAAGCCTAGGTCCCACTTACTATATTTCGCCCGGATTCCTAAATTCTAGACACTAGTAGATGCAATAACCCCACATGGCTTTCTTTTTCTTTTTTCACTAAAAGGCTGTATCTTGGTGGAGGTGATCCTTTTACCCTTTGGGTGGCAAATCTCGAGGAAGAAGTAAATTTTGAGTTCCTTATTTGAACTCTTTAAGGCAAATAAAATATGATGACGAGCTCAGTGACGGTACATTCTTAGATATTTTTCATGGGATTATCAGTCATATCACTAATTATATGCTCACGAGTTTACTAGTTGTATTTGTACCAGTTCAACCTAAATTGAAATGGTGAGTACAGTTTGAATTGATTTTTGATCGATCATTAATTTAAACTATTTAGATAGTTTAAACTAATTGAACTACTCAATTTAGAGTTTACTTAGCCATTTTTTTCGAGTATTTTAAATAATTTTTGAATACTCAACCTATTAATTCTGCTCTCTATACACAGCCAAACTTATTCCTTGTTCAGAATTAAATGTTAACTGCACATCGATTGCAACTTAAATCATAGAGTTTAATTTTTTTTTTTTTGTCCATATCATTACTTTGTGGTGTGATTTAAGGACACGTTGCTTTGTTTAAGCTCTTAAACACGGTTTAGCTTTGAGAGTATTGATTCATGATTTTTCTTAACGCACTGTGTTTAAGAGAGTGCACAATCTCACATGTCAGTTGTTTAAGCGATCCTTGTGGGATTTGTGTCCACAAATCAAAAAGTGATTTGGATTAGCCAAACTAATTGGCTTTCTAGTTAATGTACTAAACCTGTTATTTTAGTTGGTATCCTGCAATATGAGAGTGACAGAACACAACACTCAGCCAAGAAAACTGTGTTTTTATTAGTGTAATCTAAACATCTTCTGAAAAGAAGGAATTGAAAACAACAATTAGATTAGAATAATTGACACTTGACTTGAGCTACTACAAAAGACGAGAATTATGTAGAAACAAAAAGAGGCGTTTTCATATATGGTAAAGTTCATAGTCGATAGAATCATAGTCAAATTGGGGGGTGTTTGGAAAGTGGCATCCATAGATTAAAGTCAACCCGACTTCTTTGGTACACGTGTTGGTCCGACATTACATGATGGGGCTTGCTTTGTCGTGACACGTAGCCAAATGTTAGAATCTAATCACAATTGCAGTGTGGTGGCCCACTCTAAGCTGACGTGGCTGGATCCTGTGTGGTGATTTTTTTAGTTCAGGTTTCTAGCTAGAAATTTGCATGTACAGTACAATTACGGGAAGATGCTAGGAAGAGAACTAATAAGAGCTTTGAAAAGTAAAACCCTTCTAGCGAAAAAATAGCTTTGAGTGAATAACATTATTCTCAGAGTAATGTTATTAGATACCGGTGGTGTTTAGTATTATTCATTAATAAAATATGAGTCTCATAATAATGAGATTGATAGATGAAGCTCATTTTTTATTAGTGTTGATGCTTAACATCGATAATATTTTAAGTATTTTTCTTATTGTCTTTTAAGCCTTCCTTGATATGGGGGATCTGTAGTTAAACAAGTACTGTTTATATTGTTGAGAGAGATCTATTCTGCCCAAATTTCGACAAGAGATTTTGCTGAAGGGTATTCTTCATCTCGTGTCTTAATTTCAAGGATTTTCTGTGGCGGTTTTAAACGTAATGAACTTTGACAAACTCTTTCTTTACTACTACTTATAAATGCATAATTCCTCTAGTGGAAAGAGGAAAAGACCTTTCTCAGTAAATTAAACAAGAAAAATGTGTTGTCAAAAAAATATTTATTGATATTGTGCAATTAGAATTGTGTGATGAGAATCAATTATAAATCTAACAAAAGTCGATGAATGTCTAACGATTTAGAATTATGCACTATCAATCTATCAGGTAGGGTACACATTAATTTTTTACACCCTGTCAAAATTTTAATGTAGATCCAATATCTAAATAGTTTAATGAAGAGTAAGAGATCTTGGGTAGAGTAAGAAAAGAAACACCACACTGTGATATGACTTTATTAAATCACATCAAATTTACATACTTTCATTTTTTATATGACTTAAATGCAATGTGATATTTAGATATATACCCAAAGAAATATACACTACCATTAGGAAAACCCACCATTAAAAGACCCAATAAGGAATTATCAAAAACAAATTAATACCAAGTTTTTCCTACAATTAGTTTGAGAAATCTTTTACTTATTGTTTTTACACCTTGTTTTTAGGGTTACAAGTACTACAAAATTTTGAAAATCAATAATATTGGTTATCACAGTTTTTCTTTCCTTTTCTTTTTGAAAAGGTTCTTGTCTAAAAAGGAAATTTGCTGTGAGCTACGTAGAATTGGGAGCAGGTAAGAATATGAGTCGGCTGGTCCCAAAATGAAGGGACATTCCCACGGGAAAATGGCATTTCTATGCCGCCCTCTGTCATGACTCCATACCTCTTTTTCGGACTTTCTTCTAAACACTCATATGATATGATCATATCCTTTTTGCTGCAACTTGCCAGCCCATCCCTTCCAATTTCCCATGTACAACGTTACATGCTCTACATATTCTTATCTTTTAACTTTTTTGCTACAATTGATTACTCGACCTCGTTAAGCAAAACACACGTATATAAAAATCGACTATATGCATACTAGGATGCATAATATTATTGAAACGTGAAACACTAGGATGCATATTAGTGAACATCACTTAACTACGTAACCAGATGTTGAACCACAAGTAGTGAAACGACGTGTTCAATTAGTGAAACGTGTGTGTGTAATATATATATATATTCAAGACGTTTGGTTCATGGATTAGAACCATGTGATTAGAACTATTTTCGATTTACGTGTATTTTTTGTGAGAGAAAATAATGTAGTGAACTATGATTCAAATCAGGGAATGAATCCCTCAACCAAACAACCAGAACATATGTACGTACAATAAATATATTTAAGGTTCATTCGATTTAGCACCACTAGAAAAATTGCCTTAAGATCAGTAATCTCTAAATTAATATGATATAGTGGTAAAAGAGTGACACAAAGGCTTCCACGTTCACCCATGAGTTATTAAGTATATAGGCCCTAATTAATGACTAATATTATTGAATGCATACCAAAAGTATTGGTTTATGAGATAAGAGTCATTAAAGGAAAAATGAAAGGAAATGTTTTCTTGCGAGTGGCGTATATATGTGCGTGTGTATAATATTCAATATTATATAAGAGAATAAAGGTTGGGGCACAAGGAAATATAGACTAGATACAAATATATAAGTTTAAGGTCGGAAGGAGAGAAGTTTTGCTGTGAGGCAAAAAAAAAAAAAAAAAAAGCCGTTTTTGGGAACTTGAACCCAGTAGAAACTTGGGAATACCACGGCGATCAGCTTGGCCATGAAATTCATAAAAGTTTCGTATATATAGTTTTGTTTATACTTCCAAAGCTCTATTGATCTCTCGTTCGCTTTTTGTTTTGAACACCACATAAGTTTTTTTTTTTTTTTTGCTTATTATAGATCATCATAACTTCTTCACAACGCCTTCATATTCATTTATCACTTCTGATCACCATCTGGGAAGTTAATTTCTGAGCCAAATCTTCTTCTGATTCTGATCATCTTGTCCTTTCTATCTCAGAAAATGAAGGTAATTAAGTCAGTATATTTTATATTGATATTATCATGTAATGTATCTTGTTAATTTGTCTTTTAGCTGACAAGGTTTAATATACATGTGACCTCGTTCATTTCACCGATTCGAGTTTTCAGTTCTAAATTTCTACAGTAAAAAGCTCTCAGAAAATGTCACATTTAACTTTTTCTGCTACAGTGAAAAGCTCTTAGAAAATGTCACATCTCAGCTCAAATTGAAAACTCGAATCCGTGAAGTGAACGAGGCCGTAAAGTAATTAATTAGCTAGATCGATTTGATTATTAATGAATAACGATGGTTTTGGCTTGTGTTAAAGCAGCTGTTTGGTTGGGTGCAAAATAAGCTTAATGGATCAAAACAAGCGAACAGGAAATCAAATGCAGTTCCGACTAAGAGTAAGCACTACTATGATCTTATTTTATGAATTCTATATAATTATTCGGTTTTTTTTTTTTGGTTGCTTTTCACACGTCGAAATCTAAATCATATTACATTACTTTTCAAAATTAATCAAGACCATTCTGTTTATGAAAGTTACAATGCAATTTGTGGATATATGGCATTAATATTTGATGCTTCCTTCGTAAGTTTTAATATTATTGGTTTTGAGTTGTATATATAAAATTCGGCTTAAAAAAACATAGGAAACTAATTAATTAGCCATATAGTAAACGTGTCAAATTTGGATTTGATAAGTCAAATCCAAGTTTAGATCTGATAAGTCAACATGGCGAAGTTTGGATCTTTTAATATAATACTAATGATAAAAGAAACTGTAAAGTACTATAAGCTTGGTAGATCCCAAGAGCTAATTAGATTTTATTTTCTTACAATTAAGTTCCGCGGTTAAAAAAAAAAAAAATTAATGTGGTATTTATAACTTGTGGGTGGGTATGTAAAATATGGTTTGCATTGTTTGAACATTATTTGATTTTATTTTTAAAAAAAAAGCTTAATTATCTAAATTTTCATGGTGTAGATTATTATGCAAAACAAGAGCATCGAGAAGAATTCAGTGATTGGCCACAAGGATTGTTCTCAATTGGAACGTTTGGTAACGACGATATAAAAGAAATTACGGAAAGCCAAAATATTAACAATATTCAGGAGGAGAATAATCCATCTTGGTCTGAGGAAGTACTAGATATCACTCCTGAAGAAGTTGGCAAACTACAAAAAGAGTTGACGAAGCTGTTATCCCGGAAGCCAAACAAGGAAAAGGAAATCTCAGAGCTTCCTTTGGATAGATTCCTAAATTGCCCCTCAAGCTTGGAGGTCGATAGGAGGATTAGCAATGCACTTTGCTGCAGCGAGTCCGATAATCATGATGATCATAATTATGATGATAAGGACGATGAAGATATTGATAAAACCATCAGTGTCATAATTGGTAAATGCAAAGAAGTACTCATTTCTGCAGAGAGAAATAAGAAAGCCATTGGGAAGAAATCCATTTCTTTTCTTCTCAAGAAGATGTTTGTTTGTAGAAGTGGGTTTGCTCCTGCTCCAAGTTTAAGAGATACACTTCAAGAGTCCAGAATGGAGAAGGTATATTCTATGTTTTCAGAATTTATGATTTCTTTTTTTTTTTTTTTCTTTTCTTTTTTCAAAAAGAAAAAAGATCGGTGCTTGATCTTCTTAGATTTTGCACTTTCGGTCATAGAGGCCCTTTTTTTTATATACAAATTGCTCTAGAACTTTCTATTTCTCTTCTATTTCTTATGTTAGTTTATCTCAATACAATATGCAAATATAAAAAGAATCTCACAAAAATTTGATGCTTCTAGAATATTGTTTAGTGCTAGTGATTAAAGATATATTTTAATCGTAAATATTTCACATTTGATTTTATCATCAAGTTTAGAGTTCAAACTCTAATTTTAAACTTTGAATAATAAAATAAAATACGTTTAGTAACAAAATTTAAATTCTAAACTCAAATTAACGAAATAAACGAGCCTATATACACATGCAATGTGGCTTATTTATATTATTGGTGTGCAGCTTTTGAGAACAATGCTTCACAAGAAGATGTCCCATCAAAATTCTTACCGGGCATCATCCGTGAAGAAATACCTAGAGGACAACCCAATGACGAAGAAGAAAAATGACCAAGATAAGACGGCATATAATGAGTTAAAGAAGAAAAATGATCAAGATGAGACGACGCATGATCAAAAAACTGATGATGGGGGTAAATGGGTCAAGACAGATTCTGAATGTAAGTTTCAATATATACTTTTTTTTTTTTTTTTTTTTGGTTCAGTAGAAAGTTACAGTATATACTTGGAATTTGCACATTATGTATAATATTCTTGGCTTAACTTATTTCTGTATATAAAAAGAGACAAAAGCTGACATTCATTGCTTCTGCGTTTGATTGCAGATATTGTTCTGGAGATTTGAGTCTTCTTTCTTCCTTCTAATAGCAACTGTAGCATTCTTATTACAAGGTAAAATTAACCCCCAAATGTTTTTAAGCCTTCATCTAATATTGAAATTATCCATTAATTGATATCTAGTTGACACTTTTTTTATGCAGATTCAAAAGTCTATGCCTTGTTATTTAGTTACACTTGGAATTGACCTGAAGTCTGCTATTATTTAAATGTTTTGAAATTATGGGGTCAAAAGAGCTTCAATAAATTCATCAATGGTGGCTTTCTGTGAGGATAAAAAAAATCATCAGCTCGTGAGTACTGTTTTGGCAGACGGTGGATGATCAAATCCCCCTTTTTTTTCATGGTTTGCATCTGTGAACACAGTCACAGTACTGCAATTCATGTTATTGTTCTGCTGGCCGTGGTCGAGCTACACATATTTATATGGTTTTCTACCATTTTTCTTTCTTTCTTTGTTTTCTTTCTTTCTTTCTTTCTTGGTTTTTTTTTTTTTTTTTTTTTTCTGGCCGAAATGCCATCTTCTTGTAAGATATTTTGAGGTAAATAATATTAGATAGACCTGCCATTGCAAAGATATAGGCTATTGCTTATCTTACGAGAGTACAGAGAACAACTTGTTTCTCCTTAGCTAGCATGTTCATTACAATTTTAAGGTCCGTTTAGTAGATAGATTTAAAATCATAATTTTAAATCCTAATTTAGAATTAATGTTTATTTACAGTGATTTTAAATTATAATTCAGAATCAGTGTTTAGTTTTGATGATTCTGAATTATGATTTAGAATCTGATGTGATATTTTAAACTAGCTCAAATCATGATTTTAAAATCACTACTCCTCTTAATTTAAGGTAATTTAAACCTTTGATTCTGAATTATAATTTGAACCTAAAATCATGAATCATGATTATAATTTTAAAATTATAAATAATGATTATAATTTTAAAATCATAGAATCACTTTAATTTGAATCCGCGTACCAATCTAATTGCAATTTATCAAATCAAAGTTGATTTTAATGAAGCATTGAAAGTCAAACTCGAAATTTGTTAATTGCCACTTCTAAAAAAAATTAAATCGAATGATCGGAAGAAAGTTTGAAAGGGAAATAAAAAAAATAAAAAAAAGAGATATTTTCTTTTCACCCATGAGTGATATTAATGCCCAAAGTTTTATCTTTATTCATAGACAACAAAATTGACTTATTTAAACGACCAGTAATTTATGTCGTTTTAGAATGAAAATTTTGACTTTGAAACGACATGTCGTTTCGATAATCAACAGGTCGTCTTCTGCAGCTGGAGTGAACGACATTATTCTAACTTCTATTAACGATTGGAGGAGTTTATAAACGTCAAAAATCATGTCGTTTTTGGCTCGAGCGACAATAATATTCTCTTTTTAAAATAAGGGAAGATTCCCTTTTTGAAAAAAGGAAATATTTTACCGCCGTAAATAATTTTGAAATAATTTATGCACAAAAGTGCTCTTTTTGTTTTACGGAGTGGAAATACCCAAAGCATCCATTTAAAAATTAAAAAATAAAATCAATCGCCAATCAAATGGCAACCAATGGAGCAGCCAACAACAACCGAAAGAAATCCTTCTATATCTTCTTTTAATTCCACCATCTCAAAATCGAAACCCTAGAAATTATTTTCCCTCAATATTTAACATTCCTTTGGCTTTCTCTTCTTCGTCTCTTTCTCACTTTCTAGTTCGAATTCCCCTCCTGAATCTCTTCCAAGGCGATTGGATCTGAGTGCTTTTTCAAAACTCCTCCTAATCTCCTCAATCCGGAAGAGGATCTTCAATTTCTTAAATTATTGGGGGTTTTCGGATCTGAAAAGCTAGGGTTTTCTTTGATACTTTATAAAGGTTCGGACTTTTTCCGATTTTCTTCTCGGTGGAATCAAATTAGGGGTGTTTGGATTTGATTACTTCTCTCTGGTGAATTGCGAAGAGGTTTGGGTTTGGCATCAGAGAGAAATCTGAGCTGCCAATGCCATTGGTTTGGTTTCTAGTGAAATTTTCGGTTGTTTTTGAGGTACCGAAAACGTCTGAAATCGTTGACACCAATGTCTTGGGCAGGACCGGAAGATATCTATCTTTCTACTTCTCTTGCTAGCTATCTCGACAGTAAGCGCTTTGTCTTCTCTATATCTCCTTTGGTTTTTTTTTATAATGGATTTTGGTAAAGCTTCCACTTTTATGGTTATTAACTTTTGTTTTCTATTGAATTGTGGTGTTTTTTTTTCCCTGACACGCTTTAGGCCATCTAGGTTTGTTGTTGTCTGTTCTGTCAACTGTCGTTTCCCCTTATTTGTATTTAATTTTGAACTGTGACTTGTTAATTGTCAAAGCTTTTCTGGGGTCTACAGTTATTTGAGTGAGTTTAATTTTTCGACGAACTGAGGAAAATTTTCAACTATTTTCAACTGTGCTTCAGTGTGGATCTATATATACGTATCAACATTATTATAAGAATGTCAAAGCCATGGATCCATTACCAAAATTTCTCTCATTGTCTTCTCTGGTTCCTTTTTTTTTTTTTTCCTTTGCGTCCTATGTAGTTGTATTTTTCTCAGCCATCGATTGGTTTGGGATATTTATGAATGTTATTTTCTTATGGAATACAAATTACTTTGTAATAAATGAAATTTATTGAATGTTTTGACAAAAAGTTGGTATTTTTATTTCAATTATTTCTCCTCTTCTAATGAGCAATGCACCACTGAAAAAAGATTTCAACTGGAGCAATCTGTTGCCTAGTAAGGTTGAATCTTGGATGAAGCAATTCGTTCTTACGCCATGTTCTAAATTTTTTTATGTTGCAGAGAAACTTCTTGTGCTGCTTCGAGATGGTCGGAAGCTTTTGGGGATACTCCGATCATTTGATCAATTTGGTAATAGCATTTTCATCTAACGAATTGGATTTCAAACGTTAAGATGTTACAACTAACTGAAGAAATTTCTGTTTCTCAAATGTAGCAAATGCTGTTCTTGAGGGTGCATGCGAGAGAGTTATTGTTGGTGAACTTTACTGTGACATCCCTTTAGGTCTATATGTTATCCGTGGAGAGAATGTCGTTTTAATTGGCGAACTGGTATAGTCTGTAACTATTATGCTTTATACAGTAAGTAGTATGCATCATTGTATTCTCCTAATTATGATTTTTAATATGACCTCGTAGGACTTGGAGAGGGAGGAACTTCCCCCACACATGACTCGTGTTTCAGCTGCAGAAATTAAAAGGGTAATCATTTGACATTCTTTCATGACAATCATGTTGATATTGAGCATTTCTTACATTAGTTTGTTTACCTCTCCTTCATCATATGTTGAATCTTGCTCGTGGATCAATGTGTTCAAGTTACTGAACTGGTTATTATGGTTTGATTTGACGAATCGGTAAAAATCTTCATCTAGACGTTTTACGAAAAACTTAACTTTATACTCTATTAAAGTTGAATTTTTTTCCTTTTTTCTTTTTCCCCCACTTTCTCTGGAGTTGCAATAAAACTATAGAAGATTAGAAGATTCTTGAGGCAGCTTGTCAATAGATACTTTTTTCCCCCTTATTGTAAGTTATGCCAATTTAACTACAGGACTTTCAGAAGTCTGAAGCTTCCTAACAAAACTTATGACTGCGGGATACCCCAGGGCTTTAAATTCTGGTTTTCATGTGTTTGTTGTGAATTGCCCATGTGATTTCGTGACCAACCAATTCAAAACACTAAATACTGTATGGGGTTGTACTTCGTCTTGTCCATGGATATCCTCCTCCCGTAGGTCATTTTCATTGTTTAGTTGTCTACACATAAGAAAAGTCGAATCATCAGGAATTATTTTAGGTGGGAGAGATAAGGAGAATTCGAGTAAGTTGCAAAGAAAGGGAAAAAACAAAATAACATGATATGAGGGGGCTTATTGTTTCGTATGAATACGTGTCCCCATATCCCAGAGCATGTTGCTTGGCATTGTTTAGTAACATCTGATTAGATTCTTTTAGTAATGTTCATGTTGTGATTATGCAGGCACAGAAAGCTGAAAGGGAGGCCACTGATCTCAAAGGCACCATGAGAAAAAGGATGGAGTTCCTTGATTTGGATTGACGAGGGTTTCTACACTCCCGAGTAGTTCGCATGTTTGTCCGCAAATATTATAGCGGCTGTAATTCCTTTTTTCATCTTCTTCATCTTCTTCTCTGCTTTGGTAGGAAGTTTACTTTTGTTAGAAGTCGGATACTTCTTAAACTAGAAGTTTAATGCTGAACCATTCTTCAAATTTCTTCGTGTAATATTTGTCTGAACTGAATGAATAGAGTCTTAAAGGGTGTCTAGTCTAGAGTCATGAACCTTTTCGCTTTCAGCTCTTCTGAATTTGGGTCTTGTTTAGAAACGTTTTTAGTTAATCAAATAGTCAATAGTCTTAAGAATGTGAGGTTTGAATTTTCAGCCCAACAAAAGTTATTCCCAACAACTACCAGCTGGTTAAAGCACCACTACTGCATAATTTGGGACTTTTTTCAAAAGTAGATCTTAGATGGTATATGGTAATGAATGGACTTTTCACTTTAGTAATTATAAGTACAAATTTTTATTTGGCAGTGTGTGTGGTCTATGTAATTAGACAAATTTTATATGGTGATCTTTGATTCAATTTTCCTTATCTCGCGGCTTCAAGCGAGCAGAAAGAGACAGACCAAACATTCATTTTTTGTTGGCATTATGAACCTACTTCAACAATCAACATGATTTAGGAAGTCGCGGCAAATCAAATCTTCAGTTGGAGAAAAATGTGTACCCGCGGGACCTATTCTTGTCGCGATTTATAAATTAAAA